>NC_043964.1:15296628-15497119 GCF_902148855.1 Sphaeramia orbicularis | reverse complement strand
TGTATTTTTGTTTGTTTGTTTTTTGCCACTTATAGGCAAGGAACCAAATATGGTAACTTCACTGACCTTGACTTTCTACATGATAAAAATAAATAGAATTTTTAAAAAAAAGTAATGTTCTAATGTTCTCGAATACATGTTCCTTTCACCTTACATGTATTTTTCTTTTTATTTTATATTTACTTCTTTTTTTTTTGGTCACATACAGGCAAGGAACCAAATAGTAACTTCATTGACCTTGATTTTCAATACTACAAAAAAAACATAGAACCAAAATAATGAACAAAAAAAGTGATGTTCTAATGTTCTAAATACATGTTCTTGGATTTATGTATGTATGTAAGTATGTATGTATGTATTTATTTATTTATTTACTTATTTTTCCCACATACAAGCAAGGAACCAAATATGGTAACTTCCCCAATCTTGATTTTTTATTTATTTTTTTTACATAATAATAAAAAATGCAAAAAAAAAATAAAAAAAGTGATGTTCTAATGTTCTAAAATACATGTTCCTAGCACCTTACATGTTTTTCTTGTATTTTTTTCTATTTACTTCTTGTTTTCTTTTATTTTTTCTTTTTTTTTTTATTGTTGTTTTTTTTTACCACATAGGAGCAAGGAACCAAATATGGTAACTTCACTGATTTTGATTCTTCATGACAATACCGTTTTGTTTTGTTTTTATTATTTAAGATTTTCACAAAAGTAATAAAGTCTTGTTAGTTCCTCCAATAACACACTCCAGTTAAAATGTTGAATTTCAGCATATTTTTCTATGAGCACCCTATGAAGGATTAAGATGCGTTTCACAAACACTTCTTCACGTCTTCAACCCAGTGCAGACGCGACATGTAGACTCTGACTTGTGGTCTTGTGCTGCATAAGAGCGTGCATCCTACTACTGAAATCACCACATTAGAATGCCATACTGTTCATGAACCATGTGCAGTGAATGGAGAACACCCTCTAATAGTGCTGGCAGAGTAACGCATCTGCATTCTGCTGGTCATGCATATGGAAATCTCTTTTTTTTTTTTTTTTTTTCTCCGCCACATAGCAATGATTTGTAGGTAGAGCCAGGCAAGTTGGCCAATAACACTTGCGATTATTAATGTGCAAATAAGATTTCTTGAAAGATGCTGTTAAGTCAAATTTCTTTATTCCGTCGGATCAATTTGGCCGCTCATAAAGGTCGGTATCACTGTTGCAGAGCACGGGTGGCGCTGGTATTAATGGAGGCCTGAACTATTGCTCGTAATGACCTTGCAGCTCATTCAGTTTGGTTTAGATTACAGTCTACCGGAATTATTGTAAAATATTTCAAACAGGGGAAAACCTCTACCTAATTCATGCTTAATCATACTTCTAAACCTATTCACCGCCACAGGACTGACCTGTGTGGTCTTTTATCTGCAATGAGTATTCTTTTCCTCAAAATACCTGATTTCACTGAAAAAAAAAAACACAAAATACAGAGGATAATATTGTAAAAATGGTAAGAAATTAGTGACAGTGGATGGATACACTTGTTTTTACATTCAGTTATTGATATATTTTGCTAAAAGTCAGTTTTTCTTCCTTTTTTTTTAGTTCCTGATTTAATATTCCTCAACTTTAATCTGAACTTTTATGAACATCTACGTGATCAGTAAAATAAATACTGAAAAATCCTAATTTTCACTGAAAAAAACAAAAATAGAAAATAATATTATAATAAATGGTGATAAATCAGTGATGGTGGATGGACACACTTGTTTTTACATTCAATTATTGATATATCTTTGCTAAAAATAATTTTTCTTCAGTTTCTGATTTAATATTCCTCAACTTTTATCTGAGCTTTTATGAACATCTACATGATCAGTGAATTAAATAGAAAAATACCTGATTTTACTGAAAAAAGCAAAATATAGAGGATAATATTATAATGAATGGTGATAAATCAGTGACAGTGGATGGACACACTTGTTTTTACATTCAGTTATTGATATCTTTGTTAAAAATTAATTTTTCTTCAGTTTCTGATTTAATATTCCTTAACTTTAATCTGAGCTTTAATGAACATCTACATGATCTGTGAATTAAATATAGAAAAATACCTGATTTTTGCTGAAAAAATGCAAAATATAGAAAATAACATTATAACAAATTGTGATAAATCAGTGACAGTGGATGGACACACTTGTTTGTATATTTAATTATTGATATATCTTTGCTAAAAGTCAGTTTTTCTTCCTTTTTTTAGTTTCTGATTTAATATTCCTTAACTTTAATCTGAGTTTTTATGAACATCTATGTGATCAGTGAATTAAATATAGAAAAATACCTGATTTTTACTGAAAAAAAGCAAAATACAGAGAATAATATAATAAATGGTAGAAATCAGTGACAGTGAATGGACACACTTGTTTGTATATTTAATTATTGATATATTTTTGCTAAAAGTCAGTTTTTCTTCAGTTTTCTTAGTTTCTGATTTAATATTCTTTAACTTTAATCTGAGCTTTTATGAACATCCACATGATCAGTGAATTAAATATAGAAACATACTGATTTTCACTGAAAAAACAAAAAATATAGAAAATAATATTATAATAATGGCAATAAATCAGTGACAGTGAATGGACACATTTTTTTATATATTTAATTATTGATATATCCTTGCTAAAAGTCAGTTTTTCTTCCTTTTTCTTAGTTTCTGATTTAATATTCCTTCACTTTAATCTGAGCTTTTATGAACACTACATGATCAGTGAAATAAATATAGAAAATAACTGATTTTCACTGAAAAAATGCGAAATATAGAGGATAATATTATAATGAATGGTGATAAATCAGTGACGGTGGATGGATACACTTGTTTTTACATTCAATTATTGATATCTTTGCTAAAAGTCAGTTTTTCTTTCTTTTTTTTTTAGTTTGAGTTAATATTCCTCAACTTTAATCTCAGCTTTTATGAACATCTACATGATCAGTGAATTGAATATAGAAAAATACCTGATTTTCATTTTTTTTTTAAATGCAAAATACAGAGGAGAATTTATAATAACGGTAAGAAATCAGTGACAGTGAATGGACACACTTGTTTTACATTCAATTATTGATATATCTTTGCTAAAAATTAATTTTTCTTCAGTTTCTGATTTAATATTCCTCAACTTTCATCGGAGCTTTTATGAACATCTACATGATCAGTGAATTAAATCTAGAAAAATACCTGATTTTCACTGAAAAAAATGCAAAATACTGAGAATAATATAATAATAAATGGCAATAAATCAGTGACAGTGAATGGACACACTTGTTTTACATTCAGTGTGTGGTCTTTTATCTGCAATGATTATTCCTTTCCTCAAATACTCCACTTCTGAGCAGCTAACCGTGCTCAAAACTTTGCACATGCCTCAGAAGTGGTAGACGTTTTTTTTTTTTTTTTTTTTTTTTTAGAATGAATGTGTTGAAACGGTTCAATAACAACCCATAAAAAATTGCCAAAAATGAAGCCCCCATGTGGTTTCAGATAGACATACCACTTTTGGTGGGCATGTGAATCAGGTGCAGACTTACAAAAAGCCTCTTGACAGGTAGTCCGCCAGCTTCAACTAAAGACCTTTCATTGAATGGTGTTGCCATAGCAATGAGGTGAATTTCAATGTTTTGCCATAAAAAGTAAGTTGTAACTCACATTTGCTTGTTGGAACTGTAATATCAATCATATTTTGCAGCCGTCCAGGCTTGAATCCATCTAAATATTGCAAATTTTAAAAGAATTTCAATAATCTACAGAAGAACATCCATATTTACTTGCATTTCCATCAACTGTATGATTAAAGTGTACTGTTATTTATGTTAATATGGATTACTAAAAATACAGTGTATACAATGCATAATACAGGGGTGTCAGACATGCGGCCCCAGGGGCCAAATCCGGCCCCCAAAGGTTCCAGTCTGGCCCGTGGGATCAATTTGTAAAGCGCAAAAATTACACTTAAGATATTAACAATCAAGGATGTCGAAGTCGTTTGAGTTGAGGTTCCACATACAGAACAATGTGATCTCAACTAAAATAATAGCATAATAACCTGTAAATAATGACTCCAAATGTTCTTAGTTTAATGTGAAAAACATAATATTACATTACACCTATAAATAATGAACTCCAATTTTTTTCTCTTAGTTGTAGAGTAAAAACTTACATTAACCCTTTCATGCATGAATTATGAGAACCTTAATCAAGATTTTTTTTGGCGAAATTGTCCTTTTTCCATTTGGTACATTTTTATGCACAATTTATATTCGCACAATTTGAGGATGTATGGAAAAGCGACTATTGACAGTGGATGGACGCACTTGTTTTTACATTCAATGATAAGTCTGTTTTTCTTCAGTTTTCTTAGTTTCTGATTAATATTCCTTAACTTTAATCTGAACTTCTATGAACATCTACATGATCAGTGAATTATATAGAAAAATACCTGATTTTCACTGAAAAAACATAAAATACAGAGGATAATATTATAATAACTTGTAATAAATCAGTGACAGTGGATGGACACACTTGTTTTTACATTAAATTATTGATATCTTTGCTAAAAGTTCATTTTTCTTCAGTTTCTGATTTAATATTCCTCAACTTTAATCTGAGTTTTTATGAACATCTACATGATCAGTGAATTAAATATAGAAAAATACCTGATTTTCACTGAAAAATGAAAAATACAGAGATATATTATTAAATGGCAATAATCTGACAGTGGATGGACACACTTGTTTTTACATTAATTATTGATATATCTTTGCTAAAGTCAGTTTTTCTTCCTTTTTCTTGTTTCTGATTTAATATTCCTCAACTTTAATCTGAGATTTTATGAACATCTACATGATCAGTGAATTAAATATAGAAAAATACCTGATTTTCACTGAAAAAAGAAAATACAGAGGATAATATTATAATAAATGGCAATAAATCATGACAGTGAATGGACACACTTGTTTTTAACATTCAATTATTGATATATCTTTGCTAAAGTCAGTTTTTCTTCCTTTTTCTTTGTTTCTGATTTAATATTCCTCAATTTAATCTGAGATTTTATGAACATCTACATGATCAGTGAATTAAATATAGAAAATACCTGATTTTCACTGAAAAATGAAAAATACAGAGGATAATATTATAATAAATGGCAATAAATCAGTGACAGTGAATGGACACACTTGTTTTTCATTCAATTATTGATATATCTTTGCTAAAGTCAGTTTTTCTCTTCCTTTTTCTTTGTTTCTGATTTAATATTCCTCAATTTTAATCTGAGATTTTATGAACATCTACATGATCAGTGAATTAAATATAGAAAAATACCTGATTTTCACTGAAAAAATGCAAAATACACAGGATAATAGTATAAAAATAGAGATAAATCACTTAAGAAAGGTTAAATAGAGAAAATTCATTTGGAAATTTCCATAAAAGTAGCTCTGGGTCTTTTCTGTTTACAGATACAAATGCATATTATAAAACTTTTCCACTTTTCCCCAAGTTCCAAACATTTTTGCAATGGTATAGGGTTTGTTTTTGGTTTTTTTTCCACTTGAGCTCTGCTTATGTGTAAACTGAAAATCTAATAAAAGCAGCTGGATGGAAAGACACTTAGTGCTATGTGAAAAACACAAATCATCTGTTTGAATATAAATTATGTGTATGTGTTCTGCTCATAGAAAAGCTACGTCTCATCCCTTCTACTGCGCTCCAACACCTGCCAATGCAGACACACAATATTTTTTTCCATCACTATTCGTGCCAACACCTACACACATGATGTTTGTCACTTCAATATATAATTTTGCAAGTCAAAAAATTGCCGTTGGGGGTAAAGATAGTAAAGTAACATCTAGTTTTGAGCGGACTGCATCTCTCGTCGAAGGTGATGCACGTCGCGACAACAAAACGCTGTCGTTACCTTGGTGAAGTTCACCTCGTTCTTCAAGTGGGAAGTGAAAACGTATTGAAAGAAGCAAAAAGTACTTCAAGTCTGATCATGTCGAAAAGATCTGAAAAGAGAAAAAGTCATGATGAGGCTTGAGCAGGTGAAGTATTTCTATTTATGTGTTTTCGCTGTCCAGTACTGTCAGCAGGACTAGACTAGTGCTGATTTCACTCCTGTTAATATTTGTATGAATGTGTCGAGGCAGTGTCATTTTATTTTTGGTCATGTTATCGCAAAAAGACAAGAGACAGTCCACTGAGCCTTTTCACATAAAAAAACTAAATGTTATTGTGGTATTTTTGCTCAAATTAATCCTTTTTGACTTGTAAAATTATCTTTTAACCCATAAAGACCCAGTGCTACTTTTATGGCACTTCCCAAATGATTTTTTATTTTTATTTTTTTTAAATCTCAATTTAACCTTTCTTAAGGGATTTGCCACCATTTATTATAATATTATCCTTTCTATTTTGGATTTTCAGTAAAAAAAAAAAAAAAAAAAAAGGGATATTTTATTGTATTTCATTTACTGATCATGTACTTAAATCATCATGCTGAGATTATATTAATAGAGTGAGAATCCAAAAAAGTAACAGAGTGAGGTAGTAGTAATAATAATAATCATCATCATCATCATCATCAAAGATTTTATTAAGATACTGATAAAATTATCAGTCTTTGGTGACATATTTTATTTTATTTTATATTAATACACATCTGCCTGCTGTGTTTTATAATAAATAACATTCAAAATCATTATATTATTTGATTATTATGAAATATAAGATTAGAGACAGGCATATTTTGAACATATTTATTCACACATTGCTATTTACATTCTGAATTTATGTTGTATGCATTAATTACAAACATTACTATTCTTCATTACACTACATTGTCATATATTTTCTTATATATCCAGTTGTAATTCAGGTACAAATTTAAAAAAGAACAAAAAAAAAACAACACATTTAGAAACTATAGATATGTCTTTCATGCTGAGTAATCAAAAATTGGTTTAGAGAAAAAAAAATTTCACCCTGATGTCCATTTTTGCTTAGCCACGCCCAGATGTTGACAAAAGTCTAAGGGGATTGATTGATGGATGTATTTATTTCAAATATGAATGTCAAAAAAGACGAAAAATAAATAACAAACCAAACATTTAAACATAAGACATAATACATATTCAAAAAGGAGTGAGAAGAAGCATTACTTATACTTCAAATAACTATTATTTAATACAACAGTGTTAAATAATAAAGAAAATATAAACAATAAAGAAAAACAAAAATGAACCTCCGCCATATCTGCATTTGAATAAATACCTACAATATTGACACGTACTTTTTAATATGAATACAGTACGGTGAAATGAAATATCGATATATATTGCAGAACCGATATATTCTTACACCCCTAGTTAGAGGCAGATTTTTCTATTAAATATAATGTAAAATATATAAAAATGTATTTTATCTGAAAAATAGTTTCTCTTTTATCTCAGTAAGTATTTTTTTTTTTTAATGACCCGAAGTGCTTCCAAACTCGTTTCATAACATTCGTCAACATCTGGTTTGAACTTTTAGCCCCATGTCCTGTTTTAGGGACCAGTTCCATAAAAGTACCCATTTACATACACACATACCACATCCTTGTACATCTTTACACTCTCCCTCATCAAAACATTACTTGTCTCACCTCTGACTGCAGTACTTTTTTTTTTTTTTTTTCCAACATAAGGTCCTGGGGGTTCACCACAAAGGGTGGGCCTTCACCTCCTTACAGAGCAACATGACATATAATTAGTGGGTGTTCTCTGGTGTCACACAGTGGACACCGGAACGCCATAAGGGGCCTGGTCTGAAGACATCTGGGGCAGAAACAACATAATTGCATGGAGATGAGAGAGCCCGATCATCACTGCTTGCAGGTTTAATTCTGTATATTTGCATTCTTTAAAGCAGACGTCTACCTGTACTATATGAAGCCTGCATTCTGTTCAGTCCCAGTGTTCAGCTTTTAAAACGCAGTGGTAATATGGTTTTTTGGTGGAAACAGGTGCAGGTACGACTGGTTAATTAGCTACTTGCAATCAAATTCTTCTACCAAGGTGCACTCAAGAGGTGAATGCAAAAAAAAAAAAAAAAAAAAATCATGGTCGCAAATGCCATGGAAATATGTTGACGTGACAGTGTTTTGTGAAAGACAGAGGCCCAAATCAACAGTGGGGGAGCGCTGCATATTTTCATGGGCACAACAATAGTGGAGGCAGCTGTCTCTGATTCTCCACCTGATTTACCAATAACTGACATGCAGAGCGGGTTTCCACAATTGTTCTGCTCTGTTGGGTTGAGATTTAGTTTCACACATTGCATCAGATGTCAGATAAAAAAACAGAAACAAAAACAAAAAAAAAAAAAAGCAGAGGGTCAGTGTTTACTGCAGGCATCAGGGAAAAAAAAAAAAAAAAAAAAAGGAGTAAAGTCTCCCCTCGGGTGCCTTCATCTCCAACCTCAGTCTCATCTGCTTCACCTCCTCTTTCCATCTTTAACCCTTTATAGTTCACTCAGAAATACTCCGTACTAGTGTGTTATTAGAGGACATAACAAGACTTTATTACTTTTATGGGTTTTTTTTTTTAGAAAAAAATTATTATGTAGAAAATCAAGGTCAGTGAAGTTACCATATTTGGTTCCTTGCGTATAAACAGCCAAAAAAAAAAAAAAAAAAAGATGATGATAAATGTGGATGTTGACAAGGGTCTGGATCAGCACTTATGTTGGTCTAATGTTCTAAAATACACGTTCCTTTCACCTTACATGCATTTTTCTTGTATTTTTTATACATACTTTCGTTTGTTTGTTTTTTTTCTTTTCTTTTTTTGCCACTTACAAGTAAGAACCAAATATGATAACTTCACTGACCATGATTTTCTACATAACAAAAAATTCTGAAAATTTCATAAAAGTAATAAAGTCTTGTTATGTCCTCCAATAACAGACTAAGGTTGAAATTTATAGTAAGGAACTAAATATGGTAACTTCATTAACCCTTTATAGTTCACTCATAGAAATACACTGAATTACAAAATTTCAACCTTAGTGTGTTATTGGAGGACATAAAAATGACTATTATTTTTGTGAAATTTTAACAAAAATGTTATTGTGGTAGAAAATCAAGGTCAATGAAGTTACCATATTTGGTTCCTTACCTAGAAGTGGCAAAAAAAAAAAAAAAAAAACAAAACAAATGGTGATAAATGTGGCTGTTGACAGGTGTAACTTATGTTGGTCTAATGTACATGTTCCTTTGACCTTACATGCATTTTTCTTGTATTTTTACCTCCGCCAAGGAGGTTATGTTTTTGGCAGGGTTTGTTTGTTTGTTTGTCTGTCTGTCTGTCCGTTAGTGTGCAACATAACTCAAAAAGTTATGGACAGATTTTGATGAAATTTTCAGGGTTTGTTGGAAATGGGATAAGGAAGAAATGATTAAATTTTGGTGGTGATCGGGGGTGGGGGGCCCACGGGGGGGCGCAGACCAGAAAATTTCATCAAAATCTGTCCATAACTTTTTGAGTTATGTTGCACACTAACGGACAGACAAACAGACAGACAGACAAACAACAAACAAACAAACCCTGGCAAAAACATAACCTCCTTGGCGTGGGGGGGCCCACAGGGGGGCCACTGTTTAGCCTTGGCGGAGGTCTGCGCTTTCCGAGTGCTTTTCTAGTTATATATACTTTCGTTTTGTTTTGTTTTTTTCTTTTTTTTTGTCACTTACAAGTAAGGAGCCAAATATGATAACTTCACTGACCTTGATTTTCTACATAACATAAAAAATTCCGAAAAATTTCATAAAAGTAATAAAGTCTTGTTATGTCCTCCAATAACAGACAAAGGTTGAAATTTATGGTACAGAACTAAATATGGTAACTTCATTGACCCTTTGTAGTTCACTCAAAGAAATACTGTGAAATTCAAAATTTCAACCTTAGTGTATTACTGGAGGACACAAAAAAGACTATTATTTTTGTGAAATTTTTACAAAAATGTTATTGTGATGTAGAAAATCAAGGTCAATGAAGTTACCATATTTGGTTCCTTACCTAGAAGTGGCAAAAAAAAAAAAAAAAAAAAAAAAAAATGGTGATAAATGTGGCTGTTGACAGGTGTCACTTATGTTGGTCTAATGTTACAAAGTACATGTTCCTTTCACCTTACATGTGTTTTTCTTGTATTTATTATGTATACTTCTTGTATTTTATTGTTTATTTTTTTTCTGCCACTTATACATAAGGAACCAAATATGGTAACTTCACTGACCTTGATTTTCCTACATAACTAACATTTTGTAAAAATTTCATAAAAGTAATAAAGTGTTTTATGTCCTCCAATAACACACTAAGGTTGAAAATTTGAATTTCAGAGTATTCTATGAGTGACCTATAAAAGGGTTAATGAAGTTAGCATTTTGGTTCCTTACCATAAATTTCAATCTTTCAACCTAACCACAGACTTTATTACTTTTATGAAACGTTTTTGAAAAATTGTATTGTTATGTAGAAAATCAAGGTCAATGAAGTTACCATATTTGGTTCCTTACATATAAGTGGCAAAAAAAAAAAAAACAATAAAATACAAGAAGTATACAAAGAAAATACAAGAAAAACACATGTAAGGTGAAAGGAACATGTATTTAAGTGCTGATCCAGACACCTGTCAACATCCACATTATCGCCTTTATTTATTTATTTATTTGTTTTTGTTTTTGCCACTTATAGTAAGGAACCAAATGTGGTAACTTCATTAACCCTTTATAGTTCACTCATAGAAATACTCTGAAATTCAAAATTTCAACCTTAGTGTGTTATTGGAGGACATAACGAGACTGGGAGGAGGACCGGGAGGAGACCTCGGGAAGACCCAGGACACGTTGGAGAGACTATGTCTCTCGGCTGGCCTGGGAACGCCTCGGGATCCCCCCGGAAGAGCTGGAGGAGGTGTCTGGGGAGAGGGAAGTCTGGGCATCCCTGCTTAGACTGTTACCCCCGCGACCCGGCCCCGGATAAGCGGAAGAGAATGGATGGATGGATGGATAACGAGACTATTACTTTTATGACTTTTCTTTTTTAAATTGTATTGTTATGTAGAAAATCAAGGTCAATGAAGTTACCATATTTGGTTCCTTACATATAAGTGGCAAAATAAATAAAATAAATAAATAATAAATAGAAATACAATACAATTCGAGAAGTATATATTTTTTAAAAAATACAAGAAAACACATGTAAGGTGAGAGGAAGATGTATTTTAGAACATTAGACCAACATAAGTGCTGATCCAGACACCTGTCAATATACATATTATCACCATTTTTTTTTTTTTCCCACTTATAGGTAAGGAACCAATATGATAACTTCACTAACCCTTTGTAGGACACTCATAGAATACTCTGAAAATCAAAATTTCAACCTTAGTGTGTTATTAGAGGACATAACAAGACTTTATTACTTTTATGATTTTTTTTTTAGAAAAAATTATGTAGATAATCAAAGTCAATGAAGTTACCATATTTGGTTTGTTACATATAAATGGCAAAAAAATAAACAATAAAATCCGATAAGTATATATAAGAAGACACGAGAAAAACACATGTAAGGGGAAAGGAACATCACTTTTATAACATTAGACCAACATAAGTACTGATCCAGACCCCTGTCCACATCCACATTCTCCCTTTGAACATCATCCCTTACATTAGTACCATTACTTCATGGTACCTAACACAGCGGGTCCACTCACTGTTCATGCAGAGGTGGACCTTACAGACCCTGGGGACCACATCGGACCTGAGATTGTAGACTCGTTGTCTTGTAATGTATGCTGAAATAACCAAAAATAGTCACTTGCCCGATAAAGGCTTAAAACATGAAACACACACAGTTATTCCTGCTTCCTCTGCGTCGTGTCCTTTCATGACTCTGGTCTACGTTCTGGCCTGTGTGAAGTTCCATCTTAATTAGGGTTAAAAGTGCAAACCTATACGCTTTAGTGTGTTGCAGCCAGCGCCCCGCTAAGCCTGATGGGTGATGGGCTTTAGACGTGGCAGCTCTGAGACGCTGTAATAGAAAAGCCATCCCTTAAGTGTGATCATCCCATTGTTTAAGTGTTCTTAAAACCTTTTCTTACTCATTAGCTGTGCAGTCTGTCTGACATGTCTTTCCCTCTTACATCCTTTCTTCAGCTTTAAACCACGTGTGTTTTTTTACTCTTGCGTCTTAATTATCCAGCTGGCATTTGAGAACCTGTGTCGTTTCTTCCATTTAGTGCAGATGTGACCTTTAACCCTTAAAGACCCACTGCTACTTTTGTGGTAGGTCCCGAATGTTTTTCCTCTATATTTAACAATTTGAAGTGATTTGTCGCCATGGAGGACTGAACCTGCCATATTGAAAAATATATCAGAACTAAAAAAACACTCGGAGAGCGCAGACCTCCGCCAAGGCAGATCAGCGCCCCCCCATCACCACCAAAATTTAATCATTTGTTGCTGTGCCAGTATCAACATTTCCTGAAAATTTCATCCAAATCCATCCATAACTTTTTGAGTTATCTTGCTAACAGACAGGCAAACAAACTGACAAAAATTCGCCCCCCTGCCCCTCCGGAATTCAAACAGGTTGTAGAAATCCACTCGATTTTGGCCGAATAAATATAAAGATAGCTTTGCAGCACCTGGAGGGTTCAAATTCATACTTGATTAACTATTAGGGTCCAACACAAATAAATGAACCAAAGACTAATAAAAGTGGGTTTAGCAAAATATGACCTCTTTAACCCTGTAAAGCCTGAATCATTAAATCCTTGACAGAAAATTCCAGTTCTTTGAAAATGGAGCCTTTATTGGTCCTTCTGAACAACCCCCCCCACATTTTTTTTTAAATATAATTTTCCATGTATGAGTTTCAATTTTGTATCATATTTGATACATCGGGTCTCAATGTGCAAATATTATTTTTGAACAAACAAAACATACACAAACATATCTGACTAGAAAAAGCACAGACCTCCGCCAAGGCAGATTAGTCCCCCCCCAATTCAACACCAAAATTTAATTGTTTCTTCCTTGTGCCAGTATTAACATTTCCTGAAAATTTCATGAAAATCCGTCCTTTACTTTTTTTTTTTTTCAAATATAATTTTCCATGTATGAGTTTCAATTTTGAATCATATTTGATACATTGGGTCTCAATGGGCAAATATTATTACTTTTGAACGAACAAAAACATAATATAACACAAACATATTTAACTAGAAAAGGGCAGACCTCCACCAAGGCAGATCAGCCCCCCCACACACACACAATCGACACCAAAATTTGATCATTTGTTCCTTGTGCCAGTATTAACATTTCCTGAAAATTTCATGAAAATCCATCCTTCACAAAAAAAGGCTTTTCAAATATAATTTTCCATGTATGAGTTTCAATTTTGTATCATATTTGATACATTGGGTCCTCAATGTGCAAATATTATTTTTGAACAAACAAAAACATTATATAAGACAAATATCTAACCAGAGAAGCACAGACCTCCGCCAAGGCAGATTAGTCCCCCCTCCCCAACACCAAATTTAATCATTTCTCCCTTGTGCCAGTATTAACATTCCTGAAAAGTTCATGAAAATCCGTCAATAAACTTTTTGAGTTATCTTGCTAACAACCAACCAACAAACAAAACCTGGCAAAAACATAACCTCCTTGGTGGAGGTAAATATAAAAAGTGCGTTGATAAATTCATTTCTGTGCCATTTATTTATCTAGTTTGTATAATTTATATTTTTCCTTATTTAATTTATATCCCTGCATTTATTTCTGCGTTGCTTTCTATTTACATTTTCTTCAGTATTCCCCCTTTTGCATTTTAAAATAGATAAATAAATGGTACAGAAATTAATTTATCAAGCCATTTTTATATTTCTGAATATATTTTCAATATGGCAGGTTCAGTCCTCCATATTCATCATAAAAAACAATATATTTTTGGTATTTTTTCGTCTGTTAGCTTCCCCAGCGTCGTTTTGACATGTTTGCACCACTTCCTGCTCCATATAAATTTTCCTTTTTTGTGTGTGTGTGCTGGGAGACCCGCGAGAAGAATATTCCTCCCCCCTGAAGAGTAGTGGGGGTAATTTAAAGGATTTATCATCGAGCATTGGACATGTTGGGGCGCAAAGAGAACATTTGTCCAGACATGAGATTGAGGATATACAGTAGTTCCTCCATTCACAGAGGACCACAGGGTAAATGTTCACGTGGAGCAGAAATATGGGCTTTTGCTCACAGTTTGATAAGAGCAGGACAGAGGTTACGTTTATCCACTATGTCCAGAGATAAAGATTCTGGTTGGTTTTTCCATTTCTTCCAGGATATACCAGTGCTTATCACTAAAGTGTGACATGGTGTAAAAAAAAAAATATTATAAAAAAAAATAAGAGAGAACCTAAAGTTGGTGGAGGAGTGTTCAAAGGATGGTATATAAATAATAAATATAAATATGTATTGTTGGGTCTTAGTGGACCTGGGATGAGGACGTATTTTTAAGCAGAAAGATGCACCTTTTATTTAAAGACATATCTGATAGTAGGTGGAGTCAGATGATCCTGATCCAGATATTTTTCATGTATTTTCGGAAATCTTCTTTTTAAGTGATTACAGATTTTAAGTATCAGTGATCAGACATGTTTAGAAAGAGAACAAAGGATGAACGTGATTTTAAAATACTAATAGAAGGTACATGGACTATCTATCTATCTATCCTATCCCTGCATCCATCCATCCATCCGTCATCCATCCATCCATTCAGCTCATTCCATCCATCCCATCCATTCCGTCTGTCATCATCCATCCAGACAGACATACATACATGCATCGGTAAGGTTAGAGACTGCGATCCGTAGGATCAGGCGATTCTACCAGTAGAAAACTCCGATCAGAGTCTCTACTGGTAGAAACTCCGATCCTGCCAGTAGAAAGGGGTTAGGGTTAGGGTTAGGGCTAGGGGTTAAGGGTTAGGGTTCGGATTGGAGTTTACTACCAGTAGAGACTCTGATCGGAGTTTCTACTGGTAGAGACTACGATCGGAGTCTCTACTGGTAGAAAGCGCCAATCCTACCAGATCGCAGTCTCTACCTGACACATCCATAGCATTCATCCATACCATCCGTCCATCCATCCTCCATCCATCATCTGTCCGTCCATCCATCCATCCATCCTCCATCCTAGCCGTCCATCCGGCCATCCATCCATCCATTCATGTCATCCATCCATCCGTTCATGCATTCATCCATCCATCCATCCATTTATGCATTCATCATCCATCCAGACAGACAGACATGCATTCATCATCCATGCATCCGTCCGTCCATCCATCCATGCATTCATCATCCGTCCGTCCATCCATTCGTCTGTCCGTCCGTCCATCCATCTCTGCATCCGTCCGTCATCCATCCATCCATCCATCCAGACAGACATGCATGCATCCATTCATCCATCCATGCATTCATCATCCATCCATCCATGCATTCATCATCTGTCCGTCCATCTGTCCATCCATCCATCCGTCCATCCATCCATCCATCCATCATGCATTCATCATCTGTCCATGCCATCCATCCGTCATGCATTCATCATCCATCCATCCATTTCATCCATCTGTCTGTCCATCCATCCATCCATCCATCCATTATCCATCCATCCAGACAGAGGCAGAGTTCACCCTGGTCTATAAGGATCATAATATAAATAATAACTTTAACATTTGTAAAATTCTAGTATAGAAAAGCCTCACCAAAAAACAAAAAAAAGCCACATTATATACTGTTGCACTCCTTTTAGCTCTGATTACAGGATGTATTCATTGTGACATCATTCCTGCTGTTAGAAACACCTATCATCACCTTCCATGAAATAACTGCCTAAATAAATTTTTGACAAAATAACTGTCTGCCTAAATCATCAATTACTCAATTTCTGGTTAATTTTTTTTGTGTTTCCTGAAAAATATGAAAAAATTACTGGGGCCATTTTGTTTTTAGGAACGTGACACAATGCAATGTTACAATAAATGCCACACTATACATTTCCATTCATAATCGCATATATTTTTGACCAATATCTTGTAGAGGACTCACTGTGGTAACACCTAAACATTTAACGTTCATATTCACACACATTTTAGTAACATTTTCAACCGTCGCCACTTAAATCTTCCACATTTAATTTGTTTGCACTCGATTTTTAGTCGTTAACCTCGTCTGACAACACTGTTTTTTAGATGTAGCTGCACATTTAATTTCAACTGATTGCCATATTTTCTGGTTATTTTGATTCAGTCGCATTAATCCTACTTCCTTTGTCCTGACTTCCTTTTTCCTTCATTATTGAATAGATTTTGCAGAAGGTGGAGATTGTCTTTATGCTCAGGTCCACACCAAGGACTGATCCACCCACTCTGGATAAATGGGGGGATTTGAAGAAATAAGACGCTCCTTTTATTGCTTCAGTCAGGGTTAAAGAACATGTTTCCAGTTGAAATATATTAATCTGTGCAGTAATTATCAAAGGAAGGATCTTACATATCTGCTTAGTTAAATCCAGGTGGGGACTTAGAAGATTAATGTTTACCTTTGGGTCTGAGCCAGCAAATAATAAAATTACTGTTCTAATCTGTCTCTTCTACTTAATTCTTTAATGCTAGATTGTTTTTTTTTAGTACATTTACTCCATATTTTGTATCTTGCATCTCTTATGTCTTCATATTCTTGTAAATTCCTTCTTTTTACAATATCTTTACTGTCATATGTCTTCAGTATCATGTCCTGTTGTAGCTTTCTTCTGTTTGGCTGGATCATATTGTATTGTATTTGTCTCATGTTGTTGTATTTTTGCCTATGCAGCTGTTTGCAGCACTACTGCAAATATCCCAGAGGGGAAAATAAACGATACCTTTTTCTTATCTCATAATCCAATGCAACATTAGTGTTTTGTTTTTTTTCTTCTTTCATAAAAACAGCCTCAGTCGCTTTCACACAGCCCTTATATGATGTACAATATGACTTCTACGCTGGAATTATTGCAAATTATTTAATGGAAACTCAAAACAGTCTAACCTCGCGCTCGTGTCTCGCATTTGTGAAAGAACTAAATGGTTTCTGAATGGCACGCAAATTAAAAGGAGCTACATGGAGCAAACATAGCATTATTCTGAAGCCCACTGAAGGTCACAGGGAACCAGGAGGAGCTGCAGAGGGACCTTTATCAATTCATGCCACGTTTTGAATGAAAAGCAACTCAAGCCACACCATCAATTCATGAGGCCCTCAACTGTCCAATTAGCCTTATCTGTGCTTTGCAAGAACAAAAATGTGTCATTTAATAGAAAAATGTGATAGAAATGTGTGAATGTAACTGTCCAAAGAATCAAGAACAGAATATATCACCTATTTAATACCCAATTATATAATAATTTCAAAGCTCTGCTTGTGTCACTGCCTGTTTTATGGGGTGCCATGGTGGATTGTACCCAAAATGACAAACGAAGATTTCAATTAAAGATGGCTTTCAAGTAGGAAAATTATACTGGTCTGCCTCATAGACACAGTGTTCCACATGCAGAAGGTGTATTGAATCCTTAACCCTTTAGAGTTCACTCATACACATACTCTGAAATTCATCATTTTAACCTCAGTGTGTTATTGGAGGACATAACAAGACTGTATTACTTTGGTGAAAATTTTCTAAATTTTTTTTTTGTATTGTTATGTAGAAAATCAAGGTTCATAAGTGGCAAAAAAAGGAAAAAAATACAAGAAAAACACATGTAAGGTGAAAGGAACATGTATTTTAGAACATTAGACCAACTTAAGTGCTGATCCAGACACCTGTCATTATCCACATTTATTTATTTATTTATTTTCCCGCTTATAGGTACGGAACCAAATATGGTAACTTCATTAACTCATTACAGGCCAATTATAGAAATACCGGAGGACCCAACAAGACTTAATTCCTTTTTTTTTTTTTTTTTTCATTATTATTATTATTATTATTGCATTGTTATGCAAAAAAAAATCAAGGTCAATGAAGTTACCATATTCGGTACCCATAAGTGGGAAATAAATAAATAAATAAATAAATGCGTATGTTGACAGGTGTCTGGATCAGCACTTATGTTCTAATATTCTAAAATACATGTTCCTTTCATCGTACATGTGTTATTTATCTATTTATTTATTTTTGCCACTTATATATGAGGAACCAAATATGGTAAGTTCACTGACCTTGATTTTCTACATAGCAATGGTCTAATGTTCTAAAATACATATTCCTGTCACCTTACATGTCTTTTTCTTGTATCTTTTCTTGTATTTTTTTCTTTTTTTTTGCCACTTATGGGTGAGGAACCCAATATGATGACTTCATTGGCCTTGATTCTCTACATGAAAATAAAATTTTTTTTAAAAAATTTCATAAAAATAATACAGTCTTGTTATGTCCTCCAATAACACACTATGGTTGAAATGTTGAATTTCAGAGTATTTCTATGAGTGAACTATAAAGGGTCAACAATTACTATTATGTGGCCAAAAAATTAGGTCAGCTAAACGTGAATATACTGAATTAACGCACTTCAGCATCAGTGGATTTCTTTCTTTGCTGATGACACACACATATTCCAAGATGACAATACTAGGATCCATCAACCTCAATTTTGAATTTCAGAGTATTTCTGTGAGTGAACTATAAAACGTTAACGGCAGTATCCATTCACTGTTCACAGGATTTCACTCAACTTATTCAATGTCACATTTATTTCTGTTATTTTTGGACATAACGTTGCTGAACCTAGACCTGATCAACTGAATCTGCCCCAGATCATTCAACACTGCCTCCACAGGCTTGTACTGTAGGCACTAGGCATGATGGGTAATCACTGGAACAGGGTCCAGTCCAGTCTTTATTCTCTCGATTAAACTGACGATAAGAAGCTTCGTGTTGCAGTTGAAACATATTAATCACTACATTAATTATCCGTTGGAAGAACTAGCCTTTTTGCCGCTTTAATCCAAGTGTGGACTTTTCTTTGCAGCCTTGTCAGTATATATAGTTACCTCCACCAAGGAGGTTATGTTTTTGCCAGGGTTTGTTTGTTTGTTTGTTTGTTTGTCTGTCCGTTAGTGTGCAACATAACTCAAAAAGTTATGGACAGATTTGGATGAAATTTTCAGGGTTTGTTGGAAATGGGATAAGGAAGAAATGATTAAATTTTGGTGGTGATCGGGGGTGGAGGGGCCCACGGGGGGGGGCACTGATCAGCCTTGGCGGAGGTCTGCGCTCTCCGAGTGCTTCTAGTTTTCAGAGTAATTGTTGGATGACCTCTCCTGTCATTTAATTATGAGGACGTGTTGGAAATGCATGAAATATTTCTGTAAAAGCAAAATGTCTACCAACACAAAGAACAACATCATGAGCTTTAGAAGTGATGGTTCAAAAAATAGCAGCAGGTTTTATCTTTTTCCAGTCACTATCAGCGCAAAGCATCAAATGCCCCGAAGTCTCTGATTAATGTCAGGACGTGTACAAAGCACAAAGTGTATAATTATAATAATATATTTGTGAACGCTAACCCAAATGATGCTCAAAAATGATAAAGTGTATGTTGACAGCTGTCTGTATCAGCACTTATTTTATTCTAATTATATTATATTGTATATATATTAGATAAAATTAGATTATAGATAGACTTCATTGATCCCACAATGGGTCAAAGCAGCAACAGAATAAAGTGCAAGAAAAAAGTGTACATGCATAAGGATAGTTCAAAAAACAACAAAAAAAAAGCAAACAATATATGTATATACTGTATGTTGATGCTTTTAAGTCTAGTTTAAAACCGTATTTTTACTCATTGGTTTTTGACCCGACATAAGAATTGTGTGGTCCTCTGACTGTCTTTTATTCTATATATTTATTATATTGTTGATTGTATGCTGATGAACATGTTTTTATTTAATTTAATTTTAATTTTTTTTTTAATTTTATTTATGCTACTTTGTACTCTGTGCAGCACTTTGGAGACTTTGTGTTGGTAAAATGTGCTAAACAAATAAAAGTAGTATGGTATGGTAAAATAAAAAATAATAATAGTGATGTTGGAATATTCTAAAATACATGTTCCTTTCACCTTACATGTGTTTTACTTCTGTTTTTAGATTTACTTCTTGGCTCTTTTTATTTTTTGCCACATACGGGAAAGGAACCAAATATGGTAATTTCATTGATCTAATTTTTTTTTGTTTGTTTGTTTGTTTTTTTACATGACAATAAAAGACAAAAACAAAATAATAATAATAATAATAATAATAATAATAATAATAATAATAATAAAGTGATGTTCTAATGTTCTAAAATATATGTTCCTAGCATCTTACACGTGTTTTTCTTCTATTTTTTATATTTAGAGTACATATAAAAATACAAGAAAAACAAATGTAAGATGAAAGGAATGTGAATTTTACAACATTAGAACAACATATAATTGTGGAAAAAATTATTCGACCACCCTTTGTTTTCTTCAATTTCTTGTTCATTTTAATGCCTGGTACAACTAAAGGTACATTTGTTTCGACAAATATAATGATAACAACAAAAAAAAGCTCATAAGAGTTTAATTTCAGAGCTGATATCTCGCCATTTCCCATGTTTTTTTTGGGGTTTTTTTCTATAACCAGAATCACTTCAGTTCTTACATCAATATCAATGGCATTGTACTGCCGAAACAGTGCTTTTAGACATTCCATCTTTTCTTTTCTGTCTGTTTTAGTCACATGATACACACACGAGTAAGTACTTAATTGTATAACCACTGTTTTTAATGGTCTCATAATTTTTTTCTGTGACTGTAAGTGCTGATCCATCCACATTCTCCCTTTGAACATCATTCCTTACATTAGTACCATTACTTCATGGTACCTAACAAAGCAGGTACACTCACTGTTCATGCAGAGGTGGACCTTACAGACCCTGTAGACCACATTGGACTTCAGATTGTTCCCTCACTGTAACTGCTGATGTCACTTGCAATGTCTTGTAATGTATGTGGAAATTACCGAAAATAGTCACTTGCCCGATAAAGAGTGAATAGTGTATGAAACTGCAGGAGGAAGTGAGAAAGGAGTGGAACGCTGCGATGAATCAACCTCCTAATGGGTAGCTCAACAATTTCAGGAGCATTTTAAAGAAGGGTTTTTTTATTTAACTGATTTTTTTTTTCCACTCGAACAGCAGCAGAAGCCTCAAGACACGCAATTTTACAGTATATTTGCGTTGTACCTGCACGGCCTGAGCAACAGGACCGTAAATAAAACAGCGTCTTTATAAAGTGATAGACATATGTGTGAAATGACTCTGTGGTAAATGTTTGCATGGTCTTCCAGCCGTTGCATTTTAGATATGAAAGTATGTCATTACGTCTGCTGGCATCCGGGACGCCTCTGGTGTGAAACAATTCTGCGCTCGTCCGCGGCCCAGTTGTTACTTCCCCGGTAGGTGCCTGTTGGAATTGGAAGTGTATAAATCATGGAGCGCGATGGCTGTCAGCTGTGATGACTCTTCTCATAAACACCGCTGACCGCTGGCCATGGCGTTGTACTTCTTCATCAGCTTTGGCCATCACAGACGAGCGCTGAGGGCTCCGTCCTCATCCTCATCCTCATCTTCATCTTCGGTGCAGAGGACGCACTGTCGTGTAAAATTTACGATTCGTAAGTGGGAGACATCTCTGGTCTCTTTGACGGTCTTCCACAGTTGTATTTATGTCTCTGTACCAAGGTTATTATCGTTAACGAAAACTAACGAAATGACGAAAACTAGAATTGTAAAAACATTTTCGTTAACTGAAATAAATAAAAACTATAATTAAAAGAAAAAAAAAACGATAACTAACTGAAACTGTATTGTGTGCTTACAAAACTAACTAAAACGTATAACAGCTAAAATTTACTTAGGGGGTCAAATGAGTGGCAGCAGGAGTTCCGAAAAAATACTGCAAAATAACCATCTCATAAAAATACGGTAATTTTCCATAATTGAAATACAGTTTTTTGCCCTAACTTTACATGAGATTTGGCATATTTTTTGGACTTTTTAATGTTTAATAAAGAATATTTACATGTATTAAAGCAATCAAATTACCTCTAAATTTATATATATAAATAAATTTCAATGAGACTAAATTGTACAATCCACTGATAAAAACTGTATTTGGACAGTTTATCAGTGATTATACGTGTTATACATTCACAAAAATACATTTATTCAACATTTTTTTGTGAAACCTCCCGTAATTACACAAAATATTTGTCAATTAACAAACAAGTCTTGTTAAACTTACAGAACAAATACTTCTTTAACGGTTAATTGTCAGTGATTTTATCTGGTTTTATTTATTTATTTATTTATTTATTTATTTTTACGGTGTTGAACTTTAAATTAACAGTTTAATCTCATAAATAGGAAAGAAATATTTGTGAAATTATGATACATTTGCAAATGTATTTTAACTATTTTTCTGTGAAAAAAGAAAAAAAATATTTTAAAAAATGGAAATTTTATGGTTATTCACAGTTACAGTTTTTTCATGTTATTTCACATTTGACGTGTAAAATCACAGTCTATTTTTGTCATTTCGTTGATATTTTCCTGTATCTTAAAAATACAGGAAAAATCTGTCAAATAAACAGTGAAAATTCTGTTAAATTACAGATTTTTTTTACAGTGTATAAACCATACCCCTACGTTCCCTTTTTATCAGATTTTGAACATTAATCTATTCACGACACAAGCCTTCCTTTTTTAGCTTGTCTCTGATAGGGTAAAGTCTTTTTGGTTGTCTGTCAGGATTGGTCAAAACACATACATATGCAACTAATTCCCGGTATTTAATTATCATATCGGCTAAAATTTACTTAGGGGGTCAAATGAGTGGCCATTTTTGTCAAAAAAAAAAAAAAAAAGTTCTAAGAAATGCATAGAACTGTGTTGAAATAATGCTAATACATTTGTGCACAGACTACTGATACTATTTGACAGTGGAAGCTATATTTTCAGAAATATTGGATTTTGAATAGCACGTGTATGTGAAAACTTTTGCTGGTGGACGGACGTGACATTACCCATGATGCTCTGGTCAGTACCAGTACTTTATTAGTAATAAACGTATAGACTTACTATTGCTAATTCTCCTCTTATTCATAAATGTTAGTATTGTGGATCTAAAACAATAACAGCTGACACAAAAACACAAAATGTGGCAGTGGACGGATGTGACATGGTTGTTACGGATCCCATCATACTGATGCTCGGCAGCCATGTCACCGTTTCCACTAATGATCCCTGTGCAAAAACTAGGATCAGAATTATTTATTGTATAGTTTATCATCATACTAAAGAGTAAATAACTATATAGAATTGTTATTTCTTTAAAAAAATGCTTATTATTAGAAAACTGTTGATTTAAAAAGTGACATGTGACATTCTTAATGTATGTATTGGCGTAACATAAGCAGGATGGATCAGCACCATACTCCATACTGAAATTTAACTTCTGGTGTGCAAATGAATACTTTTGAATATAAAATGAATATTTTTGATTATAAACTGAATACTTTTGAATATAAAATGAATACTTTTGATTATAAATGAATACTTTTGAATATAAAATGAATACTTTTGATTATAAAATGAATATTTTGATTATAAACTGAATACTTTTGATTATAAACTGAACACTTTTGATTATAAAATGAATACTTTTGAAAATAAAATGAATACTTTAGATTAAAAAATGAATACTTTTGAATAATTTGAGTATAAAATGAATTTTTTGATTAAAAAATCAATACTTTTGACTATAAAATGAATACTTTTGAATATAAAATGAATACTTTAGATTATAAAATGAATACTTTTGAATATAAAATTAATATTTTGATTATAAAATGAATACTTTTGATTAAAAACTGAATACTTTTGATTATAAACTGAATACTTTTGAATATGAAATGAATACTTTGATTATAAAGTGAATACTTTGATTACCTCCGCCAAGGAGGCTATGTTTTTGTCAGGGTTTGTTTGTCTGTCTGTCTGTCTGTCTGTCTGTCTGTCTGTCTGTCTGTCTGTCTGTCTGTCTGTCTGTCTGTCTGTCTGTCTGTCTGTCTGTCTGTCTGTCTGTTAGTGTGCAACATAACTCAAAAAGTTATGGACAGATTTTGATGAAATTTTCAGGGTTTGTTGGAAATGGGATTAGGAAGAAATGATTAAATTTGGTGGTGATCGGGGTGGGGGGGCCCCGGGGGGGCCCATTTCCAACAAACCCTGAAATTTCATCAAAATCTGTCCATAACTTTTTGAGTTATGTTGCACACTAACGGACAGACAAACAGACAGACAGACAGACAAACAAACAAACCCTGGCAAAAACATAACCTCCTTGGCGTGGGGGGGCCCACGGGGGGGGGGGGGGGGGGGGGGGGGGGCACTGATCAGCCTTGGCGGAGGTCTGCGCTCTCCGAGTGCTTCTAGTTAAAATACTGGTTTCTAATACTTTGGATTAAAATACTTATTTCTGACATCCACAGCACTACTAAACTCCTCTCCGTCTCACACACAACAGCCTCATACCCTGAAGTGTAAACCTTTGAATGGTACTGATGTTTCTTAGCTAAAGTGCCCACGGCATTGAAGTAGAAGAAAAAAAAAAAATCATAAATAAATAAAATAAATAAATAAAGCAAAAAATTAGATTGCAGCAAGTTTACATCACACTGTAATGTGGAACAGGTTTTTATCAACATAAGCAGGCCGGGTGGCTCTGATTGGGTGTTTGGTTCATCCTAATATTTCTCTCAAGGCTATTATATTAATGAATGTGGAAGAAAAACAGAGAATATGTGTTTCCACACAGTTAATGCAGGGTGATGATAATTCAGCAAGACAGCAGCAATTTGATTTAATGGTTTGCAGAGATGTTCTGCAGCGCTGCATGATGCACTGAGTGTTTACTTAAATGCTTTGGGTTATTATGTTTTTAATCATAACAAGGGCATATTTAAATAAGGTGCAGCAATGCCATACCACCAAGAGGAAAAGGTTTTATTTCATTTATCCGCTGACTGTAGCTATACCGTGGTTGGAGCCGTTCAGGTGTAAGGTCGATTAAAGTGTCTAGACTGAAATATCTCAACAATCACAGATGAATGGCAGTAATATTTGACTGTGGACAAATAGAAAGGTAGTGAAAGTCCGACTCTTTTGTTGTTGTTGTTATTGTTGTTGTGAAAAACACAATGTACAAACAACCTTGGAAGTAATATTGGCCCAAAAAATGATTATAACACATAATAGTAACTGATGATTCTTAATAATAACAGATCACATCCCCGACAAAGTACAGAAGAGTCATAAATGTGACTCAGAAAGAAATCAGGCTTTTCTTTCCTGAAAATACGAGGCTTCGGTCTGGTAAAGGAAAGGCTGCTTCACAAATTTAACCCTTTCATGCACACTGGTCACTACAGTGGACAGCTATTCTCCAGCTGTTCTCTTGTATATTCATGGGTTTTGTTGTTTTAGTTCCACATCAGCCAACACATTGGACATTTATGGATCATCCCATTCACTGAAGTTCACCCCATTACTGTAACTTTGTTGTTCTTGACAAGGTTCTAATAGTTTTGGATTTGTCATTATAGTTTAGTTTGATTTAGTTTTGACTTTTTTTCTCTAATTCAGTTAGTTTGAATTACTTTTTAGAGCAGGTTTGCTAGTTTTTATTAGTTTCTGTTATTTTCTAAATACTTAGTTTTAGTATTAATTTTAGGTTTTTTTTATATCTTTTATCTTCTTCTCCGTCGTATTCAAATAAATCCCAAACAGGACTCTGCTGCTTTCTCCAAACTTTAGTCTCCATGTTTTCAGGTAGAGTGGGAACGAGAAGACGACTCTAAACCGCAAGTGACGAGAAATGACGGACCGTTAAATGTCATATGGTGCCAGCAGCTAAGATTGCTTGAGGGAAATAAATTGATTTCATATCAATCCAACATTGACAAAGACAAAAACAAAGGGAATTTAATCCAGAATTTTTATATGTTTTAGTTAGTTCTGTAAACACACAATACAGTTTCAGTTAGTGATCATTTTTTTCTTTTAATTATAGTTTTTATTTAAATCAGTTAACGAAAATGTTTTTACAATTCTAGTTTTCATCATTTCGTTAGTTTTCGTTAACGATAATAACCTTGGTTCTTGATAAACCTAATCTGCAGTAATATGTTTTAGTGTAAATCAATTGCTGTTATTAGACTGTAATTAACAAGGGGTTTTTTTTAAACAAAAAGTTGCCTTTTTTTTTTTTAAATATTATCTCCATGAAGTGAGTAATGACTAGTATTAGAGTATGTTAAAATGTGAGAAAAATACAGATTAGTAGCATGAAAAATGTTTTTATTTCATAGATTTCACACAGTATATCAGTCAATACATGTTTCTTTGCTTCAAAAATTAAACGTATGGTGTCCAGCTGAGTGGATATTTTTGCAACTCCATGAAAAATAGGTTCATAAAAAAATGTTCAGTGGCATTGTTTTTGTCATGCCTAAAGAGGAATTAAAAACACCCCAGAAAAAAAATCTTAAGGCTCTCATAATTCATGCATGAAAGGGTTAAAGGGGTCATATTTTGCTAAATCCACTTTTATTAGTCTTTCGTTCATTTATTTGTGTATTTGGACCATAATAGTTCACAAAGTTTGAATTTGAATCCTCCAGGTGCTGCAAAGCTATCTTTATATTCATTTTGGTAAAAATCGAGGGGATTTCTACAACCTGTTTGAATTCCTGCTTAATTTGTTACGTATATAACTAGTTACATCACAAGGTTTGCACACTTACAAGGTCCAGATTTCCGACGAACATTTCTCTCAGTATGCCATAATCAGAGCAGAGTGCGATTTGTTGGGGGGGATAGGGGGGATTACCCCCCCCCCCCCCAGGTTTTTACATCCCTACTTCTGCTCAATGAATTTCATCCTCGGGGGGTACAACCAACCAATGTAAATAACAGGCAGGTTGTGACAGTTTTCTTACACAGACAGGGTGGGGAAGCAAAATTTACAATATTTTGAGGCAGGGATTGAAAGACAGTGTATGACCAATTAGTTTATTGAAAGTCATGAGAATTTATTTGCCACAAGAAAATGGACATAATAGAAAATGTTTTTATTCTATGTGTCCTCCTTCTTTCTCAATAACTGCCTTCACACGCCTCCTGAAACTTGCGCAAGTGTTCCTCAAATATTCGGGTGACAACTTCTCCCATTCTTCTTTAATAGTATCTTCCAGACTTTCTCGTAATAGTTTTGCTCATAGTCATTCTCTTCTTTCCATTATAAACAGTCTTTATGGACACTCCAACTATTTTTGAAATCTCCTTTGGTGTGACGAGTGCATTCAGCAAATCACACACTCTTTGACGTTTGCTTTCCTGATTACTCATATGGGCAAAGTTTGTGAAAAGGTATGGATAATAGTGTTAGGTATGATTATGACATCAATATATGTTTGGTTTCAAAACAATTGACGTAGTGCCTGCTGAGAAAAAACAACTAAATGTTCATTGTAAATTTTGCTTCCCCACCCTGTATATCCTATATTAGTGGCTAGGGATGGGAATCGAGAACCGGTTCTTTTTGAGAACCGGTTCCCAGTAGCTCGATTCCTTGGAATCATTTGCCTGCCTGCTTAACGACTCTGCTCATCGATTCCACCTTCATTGCGCATGCGCGATGACGTCACTCATATGCTGCACTGTTTTGGTCAGAACGTAGCTAACATGGTGTTGAGGCAGAAACGGTCTAAACAGACGACACCAGGTCGACTGGAACACTGTCAAAGCTTCCATGTCTTCAAAAGGGTGGAATCCCTCCAATATCCTCAAACATTTGTCCACAGCATGTGAATCATTTACAGAAAGGTCACGTATTTGAGACGCTACTTAGCAACGCTTGTGAATGTAGCGGCAGAGTGAACGTCGGGCCGGTTCCAGTTCCGGTGCGGGCAACAAACGTCGTAACTCCTCAAATACAAGTTTCCGAAGGTAAGAAGGGAAAGGAAATGAGGTGCACAACAACGGGAGACAAGCCGAGCCAAGTCGAACCGGTTCCACGTAGTAGAAATGCGGCAATAGAGGAATTAGTAAAGAGTCTTTAGTTTCACTTTCACTGTACGCCCCCCCACCCCACCCCAAACCAGCCCGGCGTCATCTGTTATTATTATTTGTACATACTGTATATGTTATATTTTCTGTGCAGAGATGGAAATATAAAAGACAGTTAATGCAAACACACCCATTTGTACTATTCCTTTATTCCCTCACCCAATGAGAATCGATAAGGAATCGGATCGATAAGCAATATCGATAATGGAATCGTAATCATTAAATTCTTAACAATTCCCATCCCTATTAGTGGCACTAACGTTCTTCAGCTGAACCGAACTGTCAGCAGTCTCCAAATTCACGAACGTCCCCATGCACTGGGACGCAGTAAATGGGGGGGGGGTAAATGTGACAAATGACAAATTCATGGGGCCCAGCATTCGTATGTCCAGTGGATACAGGTTAGAAGTTGTGAAAATGTTGTGTAAGATCTGCTGTATAATAGAATAGAACCTAGGAGTTGGACGTGGAAAGTATGTAAAGTTTCACTTTGTTTCACACCAGCGTTAGTTACGTTAGTTAAGGACCCCCCCCCTCCCCCGG
The DNA here is from genome assembly GCF_902148855.1 of Sphaeramia orbicularis. Lineage (NCBI taxonomy): Eukaryota > Metazoa > Chordata > Actinopteri > Kurtiformes > Apogonidae > Sphaeramia > Sphaeramia orbicularis. The sequence goes on along the minus strand of NC_043964.1, from coordinate 15,468,240 downwards.
TTCTTTTGACAAATCGCACCCTGGCCATAATTGTTTGTCAGCAGCAGCGGTTGTAGTAAAAACTGAAAATATGTCCAAACTTCAAGCTGATTACCTAAAATGTTCAATTATTGGTTGAACAGGACAGAGCAGCACAGTCAACAACCTGGAGGGGGCGGGGCCTGAAGTGACTCATGTGTATTTAAAGGGCCAGCGCTCAAAACCACTTTTCTGGTGTCATTACTCAGAAATAGGGTTGAAGATGGACCTGTGGAGTTGAATTAATAAAGAATTCAGACCCAAGCAGAGCATTTACAGTTTATGTAGACTAGGGCTGCACGATTAATCGATTTAAAATCGAAATCGGATTTTTTTAATTAGGACAATTTTAAAAAGGGAAATCGTAAAATCGATTTCATCTCTCTCATGCCTCCGGGCCGCGCGCCTCCGCGTGCCCGCGGGCTCCCGTAGGCTCTTCCTGTGACAGCGGTCTGTCACAGAAGTCCGTGTAATGACCGGACGTTAAATCTGTTCATGAACCCGCAGTACTTATACCAATATAAGCCGTGGCTTCACGCACGGATCCCGCAATTGAAATATAACCAAGCGGATCACTCATCTTCCGTTGTCCCGGATCCGTACCGTACTGTCTTCTTCCGAACCGGGTCCGGGTCTTGGGGTCATCAGCCTCAGCAGAGGAGCCCAGACAGCCCTGTGCCCACACACATCCACCAGCTCCAGGGATAGAATCCCTCCAGCGTGTCCTGGGTCGGTCTATTCCACGCACGGATCCCCCAGTTTAAATAGAACCGCATGGGGATCACTCATATTAACCTGGTCCACGCACACACGCACGACTGATGCCTGTCACTGACTTACATTGGTATCACTTCTGTGGGCCCAGATACCCAGAAAAGAAAGAAAAAAAAAAACTTTTTTTTTTTTAATAATTAATTTAGTCCTCTTACTTGCTAAATTTTTCATTCACAAATGTAAGTTCTGTAACACAAAACCAAATATTATTTATGTTTTGTAAGATGTTGAAATTTATTTAAAGCTGTTAGATAAATGTGGAAACAAAAAGGTTGTAACAACTATCAGTATTTGCTCTGATTTGGACATTTTCTTATAGTGTATTCCCCCTGACAAACTTATGTTATTTTCTTGTTGTATACATTGTTTGTGTACTCTACTTCATTTCAAAGATTTAATGAAGAGAAAAAACAAAACTGTGGGTTCATCACGTGATCCCATCACAGCTTTGAGGTCAGAGCAGTGGCTTGCATTGTGGGCTGCTCACGAAAACGACATGTTGACTGCTGTTGCCTTTTCTAGTTATACCCAAAAATCGAAATCGAAAATCGAGTTTTTAGAGGAAAAAAAATCGGGATTTTTTTTTTTTGCCAAATCGTGCAGCCCTAATGTAGACCAATTCAATTCAATTCAACTTTATTTGTATAGCCCAATATCACAACAAGGTTATCTCAAAGGGCTTTACAGAGTCAGTTAGAGTAAACAACAGTCAAATGAACAGCAAGAAAATGAGTAGTGTCCAGGGCATCCCCCGTCCTTAGACCCTCCTTCTCGGCAAGGAAAAACTCAAAACCCAGTGGGAAAAGGGAGAAACCTCGGGGAGAACCACAGTGAAGGAGAGATCCACTCCCATGGACGGACAGGCTATAGATGCACCAGGACTGATGGACGTCCATTTGCAGATGGCAGATTTGCAGACCACAGGGAAATGTTTGAAAATGCATAATTCTATTTAAAAAAGCAAAATATCACTCCTTTAAGAAAAGAAGAGACTAAAATTAAAACAAGTATAGTAATCACCTAATTAATTATTTACAGAGTATTCAGTCGTCAGTCTATCTTCCATTAGCTCATGTAATTGTACAGTGTTATGAATGAATAATAACTTCTATATGACATAGTTTTCAGTTTTGCTCTAATAATAATGACAATAAAATAAAGTGTTTTGGGTGCCCTGAAAAGCACTATAGAAATCCAATCCATTATTATCATCATCATCATTATTATTATTATTATTATTAGTCGATTTCTCCTCATAGTGGAGTCTTTTGCAGTTACTTTGGTAGACTTAGTTACATTACTTCCAATTCTGAGAAAACACAATTCTCAACAATTTGGATTCTTTGATTTGTGTCATGTACAAAATGTCCAAACTTCATGGATTTACAAGACTCCAAAACAAATTTGTAGTGGTCAGAACATTTCATTACCAAACCATGGGCTCTTTTCAGCTCAGTCCCAAACTGAACATTCTGTCTTCTCACTCCAAGCTTCGAATAAAATGTGCCACAAAAAAAAAAAAAAAAAAAAAACATCCCCATCCTTCCTGAAGCACAACTCCAGTTTTTCATAACCAGCCAACCAAAACAAATCAACATAAATCATTTTACTAACAAAAACAACATCTGTCCTCTTCTGGAGTTAAACCTCTCAGTCTATACCATAATATTTCTTTCCTACATAAGGAATATTTTGCTCATAATCTCTTGAATATCACAGCGCAACATACTCTGATTTCAACTCATTAAACCAAGGATGTCCTAATTAAATATCTTTTTGCAGTATCTGTTCAGACATACTGTATCTTCACAAATCTATTCCAAAGCCAAATGATATTTTAATATGTTCTATATTTCAGTATGTGATAGTTCTCAAACTGTATTTGGAAGCATATTGTTGACATGATTCATGATATTGATGACACATTCCTACTTCTATGATGTGACATGTGAGATGTTTGACCTGGGCCGTTGTAAACAGCAGTAGGTGATGGACCAGCGTACAAACGAGCCGAAGGTTCGGAAAAAAGAGGCGAGTCCGTCCGGTCCATTTCAGGTGGAAATCACAAACATACAGAATAAATCGGTGTTCAGCACCAATACATCCAGTTCTCTAATTTAGGTTTAGCGTCAGACTTTTGACCTGTTAGGATTAACCGGACTTTTGACTAAACAGCTGATGTTCCGCTGACTACTGTTACAGCATGGAACCAACTAAACAGTGAATACTTCTGTCATATACACACCATTGGTTTGCTCGACAGTTGGATCCATTGTGGTCTTTTAGTTTCTTCTAATCCTGCATAAATTTCTTCTTCTTTTCTCTTATTTCTTTAGGCGTGTACTTATATTTGGCTCCGACAGCTTTTACTCGAACCTCGCTCATTTCGTGTCGGCGATTCAAAGTCCATCTGAATTTCCTCGACGTCCGTCCACTTGTTGCTTCTCTTTTGGTCCATTTTCCGAATTATCAAAATACAAAGCTTGTGGAAATTTAATGAATAAATTAAATATTGGCGGGTGAACAGAATGTGGAAACGCTGCTAGTCTAGTCCACCACTCAGTGTTCTGCAGCACACAGCCCCACCCCTAAGAGTTCCAGGTAATCTGGAAAGTACTACCTCCCTACCAGGAACTTCTTCGGGGTAAATTCGGGGCTTGGAGAAAGTCATTTATCCGGGTAAATTTCGGTGGAAACGCACCAGGAACTTTGAAAGTTCAGGGTAATGCGCAAAGTTCCTGCAAAAGTTCCTGCGGTGGAAAAGGGCCTTATTTCTCTACTCTAAAAAGTTACTCTAAAAGTTGTTTCTTTATGGTTCTCATCCTATCTGGTCACTGTATGATATCCGAACTCTTTATTCTAAACTCTCTAATGGTAATTTTAGGCTATTTTTCATATTTGAGTATAATATTACTACATATAGACCCTTTAATCTACACACAGAACTAATTTCTGCACAGTCAAACAGATGTACGACTACTTTTTTTTTTATTGTTGTTTTTGTTTTAGCCACAGGTTAACAGTGAGTTTCTATTTCTCTACTCTAAAAAGTTGCTCTAAAAGTTGTTTCTTTATGGTTCTCATCCTATCTGATATCAGAGCTCTTCATTCTAAACAATCTAATGGTCATTTTAGGTTACTTTATTATATTTGAGTGTAATATTGCTACATATAGATCCTTTAATCTACACAGAGAACTGATTTCTGCAGAATAAAATAGATGTACGACTATTTTTTTTTTTTTTTTTTTTTTTTAGCCACAGATTAACGGTGAGTTTCTGTTCCCTCAATTGACAAGTCCCATTTCCTGATAGTGGCCCCTGTGACATTCCTTATTTCCATATTTTTCCTCCTTGCACCAACAGTTTGATTTCAAGTATATACTTTAATAACTTTCCATAAAATAAATGAGATGTGGATTGTGTTAGCAGTAGTTGCTTTCTCCTCGGGGTATCGGGGACAAAATGTACACTCAATTTAAATATATTTAGTTCTTATCTTTACATTTACATTTTAAACACTCTACTGGTAATTTTAGTGGCCTCTGTGGCGTTAGTTTTCCTCACCATCAGAGACTGACTCACTACTCCCTCTAGTGGACGCATAAATCCACTATAGTTAGTGTAAATATATTTTTATTTCTTATCTTTACTATCCAATACATTGGCGGTTTTGGTAGAACTTCAGAGCTCTTCATTCTAAACACTCTAATGATAAACTTAGTTGTTTTTTTTTTTTATATATTTCCGTGTAATATTACTACATATAGACCCTTTCATCTACACACGGAACAAATTTCTGTACAGTAAAATAGATGAACAAGTGTATGTATGTATGTATGTATGTATGTATGTATTTATTTATTCATTTATTTGTTCGTTTTAGTCACAGGTTAAAAATGAGTTTCTATTTCTCTACTCTAAAAAGTTGCTCTAAAAGTTGTTTCTTTATGGTTCTCATTCCATCTGGTCACTTTATGATATCAGAACTCTTCATTCTCAACAGTCTCATGCTAATTTTAGGTTATTTTTTATATTTGAGTGTAATATTACTACATATAGACCCTTTAATCTACATACAGAACTGATTTCTGCACAGTAAAACAGATGTATGACTTTTTTTTTGTTTTTGTTTTAGCCACAGGTTAACAGTGAGTTTCTATTTCTCTACTCTAAAAAGTTGCTCTAAAAGTTGTTTCTTTATGGTTCTCATCCTATCTGATATCAGAGCTCTTCATTCTAAACTCTCTAATGGTAATTTTAGATTATTTTTTATATTTGAGTGCAATATTACTACATATACACCCTTTAACCTACACACAGAAATGATTTCTGCGTAGTCAAACAGATGTACGACTACCTTTTTTTTTTTTTTTTTTTTCGTTTTAGCCACAGGTTAACAGTGAGTTTCTGTTCCCTCAATTGAAAAGTCCCATTTCCTGATAGTGGCCCCTGTGACATTCCTTATTTCCATATTTTTCCTCCTTGCACCAACAGTTTGATTTCAAGTATATACTTTAATAACTTTCCATAAAATAAATGAGATGTGGATTGTGTTAGCAGTAGTTGCTTTCTCCTCGGGGTATCGGGGACAAAATGTACAGTCAATTTAAATATATTTAGTTCTTATCTTTACATTTACATTTTAAACACTCTACTGGTAATTTTAGTGGCCTCTGTGGTGTTAGTTTTCCTCACCATCAGAGACTGACTCACTACTCCCTCTAGTGGACAAATAAATCCACTATAGTTGGTGTAAATATATTTTTATTTCTTATCTTTACTATCCAATACATTGGCGGTTTTGGTAGAACTTCAGAGCTCTTCATTCTAAACACTCTAATGATAAATTTAGTTGGGTTTTTTTTATATTTCCATGTAATATTACTACATATAGACCCTTTCATCTACACACGGAACAAATTTCTGTACAGTAAAATAGATGAACAAGTGCATGTATGTATGTATTTATTTATTTATTCATTTATTTGTTCGTTTTAGTCACAGGTTAAAAATGAGTTTCTATTTCTCTACTCTAAAAAGTTGCTCTAAAAGTTGTTTCTTTGTGGTTCTCATTCCATCTGGTCACTTTATGATATCAGAACTCTTCATTCTCAACAGTCTCATGCTAATTTTAGGTTATTTTTTATATTTGAGTGTAATATTACTACATATAGACCCTTTAATCTACATACAGAACTGATTTCTGCACAGTAAAACAGATGTATGACTTTTTTTTTGTTTTTGTTTTAGCCACAGGTTAACAGTGAGTTTCTATTTCTCTACTCTAAAAAGTTGCTCTAAAAGTTGTTTCTTTATGGTTCTCATCCTATCTGATATCAGAGCTCTTCATTCTAAACTCTCTAATGGTAATTTTAGATTATTTTTTATATTTGAGTGCAATATTACTACATATACACCCTTTAATCTACACACAGAACTGATTTCTGCACAGTCAAACAGATGTACGACTACTTTTCTTTTTCGTTTTAGCCACAGGTTAACAGTGAGTTTCTGTTCCCTCAATTGAAAGTCCCATTTCCTGATAGTGGCCCCTGTGACATTCATTATTTCCATATTTTTCCTCCTTGCACCAACAGTTTGATTTCAAGTATATACTTTAATAACTTTCCATAAAATAAATGAGATGTGGATTGTGTTAGCGGTAGTTGCTTTCTCCTCGGGGTATCAGGGACAAAATGCTCACGATTAATAATTCATGTGATCTGTTTGATCCCCATCATCATAGAAATAGTTTCCTCCAGCTTTAATCCCCCCCATCAGTCCAAAAAAATTCTCTGGAGCACACTATACCTCGCCTCTCCTCTAATGTCTCCATTGCTCTCGCTATACTTTTGATATGTGCTGCATTTCTTAGGCCATGTGTTGTTAGATGGAGGAGGGAATATGATTTCAGTGCAGACCTCAAGTAGCTGGATTAGATTTCAGCTGGCAGGGTTGTTAACAGAAGTACTCTTCTTGTGTCGGGAGACTGACTGCGAAATGAACGCAGGACTAAACCGGGTTCTGCACGACATTTATTCACTCTGGGGGGTGGGGGGTGGGGGGACATTTTATCTAGCGTACTTCAAGGACCTGGGAACGTTGTTGAGCGAGGAAGATGAAATGGACTGTAGAATGAAAAGTAAAGTTTCATTATGAGGTGTGAGCATCATATTGCGGCCTGCTTTTATGCCAGACACTGTTGTTCCTTTGAAATATTAGATCATCTTTCTATTCCCGTCTCTGCTTCTGTTATAGAGAGAATCAATCTTTTTTTTTTTTTTTGTCCGGTTAGAAAGATAGCTTCATTATTTGATGTTAATCAATTCACTGCTATTTATTCAGCTCTGAAGTCATGACCGAGCGCCACACACACGCCTGCTCCCGCTATTGAAATGCAAGCCAGCTTAATGCTTCTCGGGGCTTAATGGAAAGGCATTAAAAAACGTAGGCAGCGATAGAGGATCAAAACAAATAGGTGCATTTATTAAACGCTCCAAATAAGGTACGCTACATATTGGTCATCTGCTATAATTTCAGGCTCAGGCCTATAAGCACAAGAGGAAATTATGTGTCATATTGGGTGATCTCAATTTTTAAACAGCAAAGGCATGGCTATATTGATTGGTTTTTCCCCGTGCATTTAATCAAAGCACAAAGGATTGCACACTGTGGGCAACATGTGTAATAGAGATACGCCCCATGGAGCAGGACTGCAAAGTAGAAGGCTATGTGGCTAATCAATCGACGTTAATATCCTGGTGTGGATGTATAGTGTTCACTTAATATATTCCAATATACGTTGACCTTTTATTACTATGGATTTAATACAGAGCAGGAGAGTTTATCCATGTCATGTACTTTTTAGCTAAAAACATGTCAACATTAGTGAACGCAACGTAGCGCACAATTCTTACAAATGAACCTTTTAACCCAGGGGTGTCAAAGTCATTTCTTTATTCAGCCCAAATGGATCTCAAGTGGGTTGGACCACTAAAGTAATAGCATCATAATGTGTAACGGCTAAAATTTGCTTAGAGGTCTTATTTCTGTCTTTGTGCATAAGAAATCAATATAAGTGAATCCCCAAAGGAACTTTGTGTTGGTAAATGCAAGTTATGCAAATTTACAGGATTTCAGTTCTGTTGCAACATGTTGATGGTCATATGAACTATGTTTTCAGCTCAAAAATGTCCAATTTCATCACAATTAATGCTATATTTTCATGTCACAAATGGCCAAGTTATATTTGAACTGAATTTACCTGAAAAACAAATATTCTATTATTTTAGATTCCCCAATTTTTCTTACCAGATTCTATCCTACGTATCACATGTTTTATTTTTACAGGTTGCAATATGGAGTATGGTGCTGATCCATCCTGCTTATGTTATGTCAATACATACATTAAGAATGTCACACGTCACTTTCTAAATCAACAGTTTTCTAATAATAAGCATTTTTATAAAGAAATAACAATTCTATATTGTTATTTACTCTTTGGTATGATAATAAACTATACAATAAATAATTATGATACTAATTTTTGCACAGGAATCATTAGTGTAAACGGTGACATGGCTGCCGAGCATCAGTATGATGGGATCCGTAACAACCATGTCACATCCGTCCACTGCCACATTTTGTGTTTTTGTGTCAGCTGTTATTGTTTTAGATCCACAATACTAACAATTATGAATAAGAGTAGAATTAGCAATAGTAAGTATATAAGTTTATTACTAATAAAGTACTGGTACTGACCAGAGCATCATGGGTAATGTCACGTCCGTCCACCAGCAAAAGTTTTCACATACACGTGCTCAGAGCCGCTGGGATGACGTAGGCGAGGTAGCTAGCTGCCTAGGGCCCCCTCGCTGAAGAGGGCCCCCGATGGCCGCATGGTCATTTATCTGTACAACTCATTAAAAACCATCCATTGTAAACAAACCACCACAGTGAGGCAGTGCTAACCCTCTCCTGTACTGTTTTGTGACTGGGGCCCTCCTAAACTAGAGGGATTCCCCCTATGCAATGACTAGGGCTTGGTATCGTGACCAATTTCCATAATCGATTCGATTTCGATTCATAAGGTTCTGAATCGATTAATCACAATTCGATTCTATTCAATATCAATTTGATTCAGTATTAATTGATTGATTCAGAGAAATTTAGTGATACCAAAGTACAATTTTGAGCTGTAACCTGATTATTTAAGTACCGCAGTCATGCAACACATCAATACTGGTGTCAATATTGATATTAAAAAGGAAATAAATATGACATTTCAGCGGTAAATTGCTGAATGTGCTCTTAAATAATGAACGGCACAGAAACATTGCCATGTTTTTACAGTGGTTAAGAACGGACTTCGTCATCTTTATTCTTGTTTTATTCTATGTTTTATGGCTGGAGGCTACGACTCACTGGGGGTGGGGGGCGTTCTGTGATGGTTGGCCGGAGCGGGGCTGGGGGGTGCACACGCTCCGAAAATGTTGGTTGGGGGGTAGCGTTGCGGTCGGACATTGTCGCTTTACTCTTCCTCTAACTCCATACTCAGCCATAGGTGATAGTATGGATCCAAGTTATTATTCCAAGAACGACCGGCTTCCGCGACTCGCCGGGTGGCTACTTCCTTCACACTGCGGGTTCGAATTTGAGGCCGGAGGACCTCCAGCGGGGGGGTGTTCCCCACCGCGTCTTTTCCGCGAGCGAGACCAAGTCTTCCTCAGGGGTTCGCAAGATGGAGCCGCCCGCAGTTCTGCGTACTCCCAGTCCTGCTCTGAAAAATCGATCTCATCCACTATTAATTGATTACGTAAAATTAAAATGAGATCAATCTAAGATCGATTAAATCGATTTTTTTACCCAGCCCTAGCAATGACAAACACTATGAGGGTCATGTAGAAGTGACCTCCGCCCTCGCGCACCCCCCATCACACTCCCCACTTGCTGTCAGTGGAACTAACGGTCTGTCCACACTGAGCACGGCGGCGGCCATTTTAAAAGAACACCAATGATGAAGCTCCTACCCTTCAGGGTTTGAAAAAAAGACAAAAAAAAAAAGAAAGAAGAAGAGGAAAAACGGCAACGACACAGCGGTAAGTATTAAGTAAACCATTGTTTTCTCCAAATAGGCTACAGCTGTGTGATATGTTTGAAAGCGTGCGAACAAAAGCCCTCACATCAGTGACCAAACACACAGATAGATGTTAGCATGAGAGGGAGAGGATTCAGTTCAACAACTGATCATATACACACAACACAACTGTGTTCTGTTGGAAGAATTTAAGAAGAGAAGAAACACAACTTCTCCATCGCCCTTTTCTACTGTTGTACAGCGTTCCAAAACTTCTTTGGAGCTAAATAATTTGGATGTGGAGGACCGAAGTACGACAGCATTAAAAGTATTTAGTCCTGAAAAGCCAAAGCTAAGCCTACTGAAGTGTTTTCACTTACTCTGGACGGTTGTCTGCTCCTGCTGCGGTCACCCACACAACTTTATTCCAAACAGAATCGTCTGCTCCTATGAATCCCATCCAGTTTGGACAAATAATCCATCCAGTTCTGTGGACATTTTCGGTTAGCTAGCAATTTCCGTTGGTGATCTGTCCATCCCATTTGGAGAAAAATGTCTCTTTTCCATTGCATTTGTCCGTCTCATCCATACGTCTGTTCCTTGTGTGTCAGCTGGTTTAGGCACAGAAGAGGACTAGAGTAGGACTGCAGCAAAAGTTTGTATTTTCAAGCCAACATTTGTTCGAGTCCCTCACATCAGCTCTGAGACACACGTAAACTGTACATGAGGCGTTCAGGAACAATTAGAATAATTAGGAAATTACAACACTTTTCAAAATCGTCAAATATTCAGAATATTCAAATACAACATAAAAAAAAAAATGAATGGCGCTGTCTGTGAACCATGTAATCACAATCCTACATTTTAAACTCTGTAATTATCTAGATTTTCCACACTTGCCCATCAACACATCACAACACTTTGCACCATGTGCTCAGGTACTTTTGCCGATGAGGTCTGACGTTGCATTATGGGAACTGAAGTTCTTCTCCTGTCAAATCCTCTGCACTTCAATCATATATTTCTAGAATAAGGACAAAAGTAAGCCTCCTCACCAATTCCTTTTTTTTTTTTTTTTTTTTTTTTTTTTTTTTTTTTCTTTTTTAGGTGCTTTGCTTAAATTTCTGTCAGCACCAGCTGATAGTGACAATGCCACCTCCTCACAAGCTGAAGGTATTTATCAGGCTACATGGAATTAGTTACATCAAAGTCTAAGAAAAAAAATCGTATCATTATTAAATCTATCACAATCAGTACTAATCACATATTATTATATAATAAATAGGCCTAATAATAATAATAATAATGATAATAATAATAATCATATAATTTTTCTTCTTCGGTGATTCGACCACCACATCTTCATGTATTAGGGGCCTCACTTTACTTTCTTGCCAAGGGCCCTTAGATATCTTGAAACGGCCCTACACGTGCTATTCAAAATCCAGTATTTTTTAAAAAATATAGCTTCCACTGTCAAATAATATCAGCAGTCTGTGCACAAATGTATTAACATTATTTCAACACAGTTTTATGCATTTCTTACAACTTTTTTTTTTTTTTTTTTTACAAAAATGGCCACTCATTTAACCCCCTAAGTAAATTTTAGCTGCTAAATCATCATACCTAATCAACAAGGTTATAATACTTATGGATTTTTCATTATAGTTTAGTTTTATTTAGTTTTGACTTTTTTTTCCTCTAATTCAGTTACTTTTAATTATTTTTTAGAGTAGGTTTACTAGTTTTTGTTAGTTTAATTTTTTTTTCTAAATGCTTAGTTTTAGTTTAGTTTTAGTTTTGTCATATCTTTTATCTTCTCCTCCGTCGTATTCAAATAAATCCAACAGGACTCTGCTGCTTTCTCCGAACTTTAGTCTCCATGTTTCCAGGTAGACTGGGGACCAGAAGACGACTCTAAACCACAAGTGACAAGAAGTGACGGACCGTGAAGTTCTGTATGGTGCCACAAACAAAAATTGCTCGAGCAAAATAAATTGATTTCGTATCAATCCAACATTGCCAAAGACGAAAACGAAGGGAATTTTATCCATAATTTTTATACGTTTTTGTTTGTTTTATAAGCACACAATACGGTTTCAGTTAGTTATCGTTTTTTGTTTTAATTATAGTTTTTATTTATTTCAGTTAACGAAAATGTTTTTTTCAATTCTAGTTTTCATCATTTCGTTAGTTTTCGTTAACAATAATAACCTTTTTTGGGGCCAGTTCGTCGTCCGTATGTGCAAAAGCTTTACCGTGAATTGAAGGCTGAGGATTTCAAGTGCACATTATGTTTTGTTTTTCCCGTTGTTCTCAGTGTTGTCGTAATATTCCTTTTTTTTTTTTTTTTTACTCTGTTTTTACCCAGTTTTGACCATATAACTGCTTTCTGGAGTTCAACCATGTGTCAAAAAGCAGCTGGACTGATTTAGAAAAAGAGCTCCAAAACAAAAATTACGGAGCCAAAATTGAAATCCATGTTGTTCTTCAGTGTGTTTCAGTTCACAGTTCATGTTCAGCATCCTAAATCTCATATTGATGTACATTCTGAGTGTCTTATTTAGTAAAAACCTGTCAAACTTCAATTCGTTTTTCTATTTTTTTTTTTTTTTTTGTTATTCCACACTGTTTTGACCCGAAAACACACAGTAAAACAAAACCACTGAAGAAAAGGAACACAAACACATACTCACAGCAGCACATTTACCTGGAATAATGTCGCCAGAAAAATAACAAAAATAATCAAAATTTTAGTAATTATTTTTGGCATCTTGTTAGTGAATAAATAAATAGTGTAATCAGAGGAAAAAGTTGATTTGGAAACTGAAAAAAAGATGGAAGAGTGCTGACATAAGTGTCTGTAGTTCATCCTGTTTTGTGGATATCCAAGACGGTGCACGACCCATACGAGCGGAATTAACACCTCGTTCTGTATTCCGTATTACGACCGTGTAGCAAGAAAATAAATAGGTTCTGTAACCTCGCCTCTCGGTCACAGAATCCTCTGTAGTCTGACTCGCCCTTTAGCAAAGAAGAGACAAAAGACAAGGATTTGTGGGAGGGCTTGTTTCAGATTTCCACCGCAAACTATATTCAGAAAAATGTGACAATGAAAGCGTCTGTCTCTGTGTCTGTCTGCTAGAGGTTTATTGATTGTAAGTATAGTAAGAAATATACATTAATCGGAAAAAATAAGAGACCTAGGTTAAATACTGGGTGTTGAATGATGTTGTTAAATAGGGATAAAGCTTAGAATTGAGGAGGCTGGGGGCTGTTTTTGTGTCTTAACCCTTTCATGCATAGTGGTTACTACAGTGGACAGTTACTCTACAGTTTTAATCTTGATTATTCATGGGTTTTGTTGTTTTAGTTCCATATCAACCAACACAGTGGACACTTATGCATCATCTCATAAACTGCAAAAAAACTCAGAAACTGCTAAAGCACCTTCTTCTTATCATCGTATTCAAATAAATCCCAGACAGGACTCTGCGGCTTTCTCCCAACTTTAGTCTTCATGTTTCCAGGTAAAGTGGGGACCAGAAAATGACTGTAAATGATAAGTGACGAGAAGCGACGGGCCATGAAGTGCTGTGGTGCCGCTAGCTACAATTGCTCGAGCAAAATAAATGGATTTCATATCAATCCGACACTGACAAAGACAAAAGCAAAGGGAATTTTATCCATAATTTTTATAAGTTTTAGTTAGTTTTGTAAGCACACAATACAGTTTCAGTTAGTTATCGTTTTTCCTTTAATCATAATCTTTACTTATTTCAGTTAACAAAATGTTTTTTGAATTCTAGTTTTCGTCATTTCGTTAATGATAATAACCTTGGTCTGGATCAGCACTTGTGTTGTTGGAAAGTTGTAAAAGTGATGTTCTAATGTTATAAAATACATGTTCCTTTCACCTTACATGTGTTTTTCTTGTATTTTTTTTTTAATATATATATATACCTCTTGTATTTATTTATTTATTTATTTATTTATTTATTTATTGCCATTTATGGGTGAGGAACCAAATATAGTAACTTCATTACCTTCATTTTCTACATGGAAATAAAAACATTTGAAAAATTTCACAAAAAATAATACATTCTTATGTCCTCCAATAACACACTAAGGTTGAAATGTTGAATTTCAGAGTATTTCCATGAGTGAACTATTAAGGGTTAAAGATTATTATTATGTGGCCAAAAAATTAGGTCAACTAAACCTGCATATACTGAATTACCACACTTGAGCATCAGTGGATTTCTTTCTTTGCTGATGACACACACATATTCCAAGATGACAATACTAGGATCCATCAACCTCAATTTTGAATTTCAGAGTATTTCTGTGAGCGAACTATAAAGGGTTAATTACAGTCTCCATTTACTGTGGCACTGTTTCAATTAACTTATATAATGTCACATTTATTTCTGTTATTTTTGGACATAACGTTGCTGAACCTAGACCTGATCAACTGAATCTACCCCAGATCATTCAACACTGCCCCCACAGGCTTGTACTGTAAGCACTAGGCATGATGGGTAATCTTTGGAACAGGGTCCAGTCCAGTCTTTACACTCTCTATTAAACTGACGATAAGAAGCTTCTTGTTACAGCTGAAACATATTAATCCCTACATGAATTATCTGTTGGAAGAACTAGCCTTTTTACCTATTTAATCCAAATGTGGACTTTTCTTTGCGGCCTTGTCAGTGTATATAGTTTTCAGAGTAATTGTGGGATGACCTCTCCTGTCATTTAATTATGAGGACGTGTTGGAAACGCATGAAATATTTCTGTAAAAGCAAAATGTCTACCAACACAAAGAACAACATCGTGAGCTTTAGAAGTGATGGTTCAAAAAATAGCAGCAGGTTTTATCTTTTTCCAGTCACTATCAGCGCAAAGCATCAAATGCCCCGAAGTCTCTGATTAATGTCAGGACCTTTACAAAGCACAAAGTGTATAATTATAATATAGTTGTGAACACAGGTTTTGTGCAGGGCTTTAATGCAGCTGTCTGAGCCATGCAGCATTGAATATGTGAAGTTGTGTGACGGAGGTAATGCACGTTTACTATCTAACCATTTAGATCATTAATGCTTCTAATGGATGCCTCATTATTTCATTTGGTAGGAAATTATCATGTTTTTATTGTACAATGTGACAATCAAGTTCTTCACATCAGCATCATTTGAGTTCAAGTGATACTTCTGTGCTTGTTCTTTTGTAGGTGCATTTAGATGGTGTTACGTGTTGTGAAATCAAATTATTAACCCATAAAGACCCAAAACCATCTACTGATCTAAACTGTTTAATACTTGTCGATCCGTTAATCCTATTAATACATGTAAATAATTAGTGTAAAATACAGTTTGTCATCTTTTCATGGTCATCAGATATGACCCATTTGGACCTTCAGAGGCTCCGTAGTTACCATGGAAACACGTCATCTTCTAGAACATTGATTCACCAGTAAAACCCATGGAGTTTAACCCTTTCATGCATGAATTATGAGAACCTTAATCACAATTTTTCCTCCCTGTTTTTATTCCTCTTTAGGCATGAAACAAACCCCAATGCGATTGACATTTTTATATGAACTTATTTTTCATGGAGTTGCAAAAATGTCCACTCAGATGGATACGATACGTTTAATTTTTGAAACCAAGAAACATGTATTTACTGATCAACTGTGTGAAAACTATGACATAAAGACACTTTTAATGCCGCTAAGCTGATGTTTTCTCATATTTAAACATACTCTAATACTAGTTATTACTCACTTCATGGAGATAATATACAAAAAAAAAACATTTTGTTAAAGATAAAAATATAATTACAGTCTATTAACAATCAGCAATTGATTTACACTCCAACATCTCACTGCATATCAGGTTTATCAAGAAAAGCAAAGTTACATGATGCATAAGTGTCCACTGTGTTGACTGATATGGAACCAAAACAACAAAACCCATGAATATACAAGAGAACAGCTGGAGAATAACTGTCCACTGGAGTGACCACTATGCATGAAAGGGTTAATCAATGACAGTGGATGGAAATGCTTGTTTTTATGTTCAGTTAATGATATATTTTGCTGAAAAAGTCATGTTTTCTTTATTAATCTGTTTCTAATATTATGACAATCAACTTTAACCCATAAAGACCCAATGTTACTTTTGTGTCAGTTCCCAAATGAATTTTTCTCTCTATTTCACCTTTCTTAAGTGGTTTATCACCATTTATTATTACATCATCCTCTGTATTTTGCATTTTTCACTGTAAATCATGTATTTTCTTATATTAAATTTCCTATATTTACTTTAAATGTTCAAGAAAACTCATCGTAAGTTCAAAAGTTGTTCTATCAAAACAGAGAAAACTGAAGAAAAAACGACTTTTTCAGTCAAATCTATCGTTAACTGAACATAAACCAAGTGTGTCCATCCACTATCATTGATCCAACTCCATGGGTTTTACTGGTGAATCAATGTTCTAGAAGATGACTGTGTTTCCACGGTAACTACGGAGCCTCTGAATGTCCGAATGGGTCATATCTGATGACCATGAAAAGATGACAAACTGTATTTTACACCAATTATTCATATGTATTGATAGAATTAGTGGATCAACAGGTATTAAACATTTAGATCAGTAGATGGTTTTGGTCGCTGGTAGATGTTTGGGTCTTTATGGGTTAATCTCAGCTTTTATGAACATCTACATGATCAGCGAATTAAATGTAGGAAAATACATGATTTTTTGTTGAAAAGACGCAAAATACAAAGGATAATATTATGATAAATGCTGATAAATAACTTACGAAAGCTTAAAGCTATGTATGACTTTCGTTATACCCCAGTCCTAGCCTAAGTATCACAAATACGTAAGTCTTTCCGTGATTACGCACCTAAATCTCTTCCCTCACAGTGAACAATTTCAAAGTGTACTCCACCATAAACAATCCTTTTGTTTACAGAGCCAGTAGGTCATTCGGGCATTTTCGGAAATTTATCGCAACCTACATTGAGGAAAGTGGAGCTCCAAGCAGCCACATTATGACCACAGCGGCAACAAACACCGAAACGGCTTCATTGCCTCATGCGTGGAGCTCCACTTCCCACAATGCACGTTGCGATAAATTTCCGAAAATGCCCGCATGACCTACCAGCTCTGTTTGTAATGGATTGTTCATGGTGGAGTACACTTCGAAATCGTTCACCGCGAGGGAAGAGATTCAGGTCAGTAATCGCAGAAAGACTTGCGGATTCGTGATACTTAGACTATAACTCAGGTTTTACAGATTTGATGAAAAATTGGTGATGAAAGTTATACGCAGCTTTAAATAGAGAGAAAAAAAAAATTAATTTGTGAACTGTCACAAAAGTAGCACTGGGTTTTTATGGGTTAATGCAATAATTAATCTCCAGAAACACAAACAGACCTGAAGTGAAAGTTTGTATTACTATAAATAATGTCTGCATCATGTATTTACAAGATACCAGCTGGTTTGCCGGTGGAAGGAACGGTTCATTTTTGTATTCTCACATGGAATAGACTCCAGTATTTTCAGTCTCCTGTGAAGGAAAAAAAAAAAAAAATTCAAATCCATTTACTTGATATGTTATATATTGAAATATGCAGTGATTGAAGGCTTATCCTTCATAAAAATGACTCAACCAACAACCGCCTACACATCCAGTCGAGAGCAGGCATAAGCTTGTGTCACTAATAGGGGAAAAATATCCCCTGATGGTGTAATCTAGGTCAAACAGAAATGACTTCAAGTGTTTTTTTTTTTTTTTTAGCTTGAATGAAGTTATCATGATGATTCAAATGCCCTAAGAACAGCACTTAACAATACATGACTGTCAGGTTCCGACCAGATTGATAGATGCTGTAGAGCAGGGCTGTCAAACTCATTTTAGTTCAAGGGCCACATTCAGCTAAATTTGATCTGAAGTGGGCCGAACTGGTAAAATAATATAACATATATAACAATATAACATAATAATATATAAATTATAAATGTTTTAGAGTGAAAAAAGTAAATTTACATTATGAAAAGGTTTACATCTGCAAACTATCCTCTCAAACAAGGTGAATAATATGAACAAAGTGAAAAATTAAGTGCAATTTTAACAATATTCTGTCTCAGTTTATCATTTACACATGTACATTATAACTTACAGATCACAGTGGATCTACAAATGCACAAAACATTTAACCTTCCGGTATCCCGTCCAGCAAGGCCCTTACTAAGCACCAAGTGTGCCTTTTTCACACACTTGTGGAATAATGTCAAAAAAATGTTCATACAGTTTGTTTTTAATTCTTGTACACTTTTTTTTTATTTCATCAACTTTAGCCGTAAATAAAAATACCAAATACTCAATAATTGTCACATTTTTTAACCCTTTAAATGCTGTGTTTGTAATGTAAACAAACCATTTTTTTGGATGCAAAAAACAATTTTTTATTTTTTTAAATATACTACATAAAAAAGTGGATCACATATTATTAGATTTTTTTGTCCTGGCATATGTCAATGATTAACTCCAACATCGGTTAATTTGCATTATTATTTTTGGCGCTAGGTCAAATGTTCAAAAATACTAGCATCTGTCACCAAGTGTGCCAAAAAAGCACACCTATAAATCCAACTATTAAATATTATATATTGATTTATTTTTCTGCTCTAATTTGATTTTATTTTTGTAAATCAAGGTCAGCCCTAATCATACATATCAAATGGAAGAAATAGTGCGTTTTAGGCACACTTGGGAGACAGATGCTAGTCTTGTAATTTTCTTTTGTTTACAATGTGCACATTTTAGTTGGTGGCCAGAATTTTAAAGATCATACAAAAAGGAACAACTTTTGAATTCTAACCTTATTTAAATTGTGAAAAATAATATGACATTTTTTATAACGAAGTGCAAAGTGTGCCTAAAAGGCGCACCCGGATACCGGAGGGTTAATAACAGAATAAAATTGTACTTACTTCTCTTAAGACATTTCAGGTTGTTCATATTTGTTCAGGTTATTCACATTTTTTGCGAAATTATACTTTGTTTTAGTGTAAATACATGAAAATATTTATATTTACAAACAGAAAAATGTGGAGTTGTCATTATTTCTATGTTATTATGATAGTATTTTACTGGTCTGACCTACTTGAGATTGAATTGGTCTGAATGTGGAACCTGAACTAAAAGGACTGTTAATATTTTTGTGTAATTTTTGCATTTCACAAATGCATCCTAAGAGCCAGCAGGGACCTTTGGCGGGCTGGATTGTTTGACACCTGTGTTCTAGGAGCCACATTCAGCCCAATTTAATCTGCAGTGGGTTGGACCAGTGAAATAATAGCATGACAGCCAATAAATAATGACAACTCCAAATTGTTTTAGCAAAAAATAACATTCAATTATGCCAGTATTTACATTTACAAACTTTTTTTTTTTTTTAAAAAGGATGTGAATAACCTGAAAAAAATGCAATTTGTTAAGAAATATAACTACAATTTTATCAATACTATGCCTTAATTTATCATTTATACATATGCATTACAGATCAGATCTACAAAGGCACAAAACATTTAGTAAGAGGAAGAATATTGTTAAAATTGCACTTAACTTTCTCTAGACATTTCAGGTTGTTCATATTTGTTCAGGTTATTCACATTTTATTGTTACAGGATAGTTTGTAAATGTAAATATTTTCATAATTTAATGTTATTTTTTGCACTAAAACAAAGAAAAAAATTAAGTTGTTAATTCTAGACTTTTTTTGGCTTAATTCAAGATTTTTTTGTACTTAATTGAAGATTTTTTTTTGGCTTAATTCAAGATTTTTTTTATTTTTTTTATTTTTTTTTTTTGGCTTAATTCAAGATTTTTTTTAAACTTAATTGAAGATTTTTTTTTTTTATAAATTCAAGATTTTTTAAGTTAACTGAAGATTTTTTTTTTTGGATATATTGAGGTTTTTTTTAACTTAATTGAAGATTTTTTATTTACTTAACTGAAGATTTTTTTTGGCTTAATTCAATATGTTTTGCTAAATCTGAGATTTTTTTTTTTTTTTTAATTCAAGATTTTTTAACTTAATTGAAGATTTTTTTTTTTTTTGGATATATTGAAGATTTTTTTTTAACTTAATTGAAGATTTTTTTTTTACTTAACTGAAGATATTTTTTTTTTTGGCTTAATTCAATATGTTTTGCTAAATCTGAGATTTTTTTTTTTTTTTGCTTAATTGAAGATTTTTTTTTTCTAAATTGAAGATTTTTTTTGGCTTAATTCAAGATTTTTTGCTAAATTTGAGTTGGTTTTTTTTGGCTTAACTGAAGATTTTTTTACTTAACTGAAGATTTTTTTTTTGGCTATACTGAAGATTTTTTTTTTTTTTACTTAACTGAAGATTTTTTTTTTTTTTGCTTGATTCAAGATTTTTTTTACTTAACTGAAGATTTTTTTTTGGCTTAATTCAATATGTTTTGCTAAATCTGAGATTTTTTTTTCTTTTTTTTCTTTTGCTTAATTGAAGATTTTTTTTTACTAAATTGAAGATTTTTTTTTTTTTACTAAACTGAAGATTTTTTTTTTTTTTTTGGCTTGATTCAAGATTTTTTGCTAAATTTGAGATTTTTTTTTGCCTTAATTGAAGATTTTTTTCACTTAATTGAAGATTTTGTTTTACTTAATTGAAGATTTTTTTTTGTCTTAATTCAAGATTTTTTCCTTAATTCAAGCATTTTTTTGTTTGTTTTTTTTGCTTAATTCATTTCAAGACTGTGGAATTTTTGCACTTGGCAAAAACATCCCAGGGGCCGAACTGGACCCTTTGGCAGGCCAGATTTGGACCCTGGGCCGCATGTTTGACACCTGTGCTGTAGAGCATTGTGTGATTTATACCTTTAAACGCCCGCATATATAATGTTCCACAGCAATTGCTAAGGAGTAGGTAGTGTATAAATAAAGGCTGTGTAGATTTATAGGAACTTTTACAAGGAAAGTTATTATCCTATGTACCATTCCGCATTTACAGGCACAGCGCTGATGGTATACGGCTACGGTGTCAAAGCTATGAAGGCATCCCCATCGTCTGTTGCGTGGATTCTGCAGGGAGTGGATGCAGTTGAGCAGCAGAGAGGAGCTGACATGCACCTTTATCACATGGCTTAAGGAGACGGAGGCTGAGGAGAAGACAGGGCCGGTGATGAATGGGCTGCAGGCCTCGCCTCCCGTCTTCCCTTTGACAGTGCTGCTGTAATCTGTTACAGAGCCACCGTTGCCTCTATTAACTTCTGACACATGCACACCTGCACACTCACTACCGCTGACCTTCCACTCCTCCACATTCAATCCCATTCACTTTAACTGCGAGGCGAAGCAAAGGAACAAGACAGCATGAAGCTAAATATTTGAATGCGTCGAACAGAAGATACCGCCGGTGATGTATTGTTTTTGTCAGAGCGGTTTAAAATGAATTTGCAACTGCAACAGGATGTTTACTTGTAAAAGCTCAGAAACATAAATTACGCCCGTTCGGTAAACATGCTGATAAAACCACAGGGTTAAAAAACCTGATTCCTCCAAACACCGCATGATATCTTTGTCAACAATCAAGACTATACAATAGACATAGGGGGGCTGCTCTTGTTTTTCTAGTTTTTTTCTTTATTTTTCCCATCCTGTTAATTCTTTTTTTTTTTTTTTTTTTTGTGCGTTAAAGTAAACAGAATATATCAGCATTTACGTCAAAGATGTAAACAACCACAGGGGACCTAAAGCGTCTACTGACATAAAAGGTTTAACCCTCCGGTATCCGGGTGCGCCTTTTAGGCACACTTTGCACTTCGTTTTAAAAAACTTCATATTATTTTTCACAATTTAAATAAGGTTAGAATTCAAAAGTTGTTCATTTCTGCATGATCTTTAAAATTCTGGCCACCAACTAAAATGTGCACATTGTAAACAAAAGAAAATTACAAGACTAGCATCTGTCTCCCAAGTGTGCCAAAAACGCAATATTTCTTCCATTTGATATGTATGATTAGGGCTGACCTTGATTTACAAAAATAAAATCAAATTAAAGCAGAAAAATAAATCAATATATAATATTTAATAGTTTGATTTATAGGTGTGCATTTTACACACACTTGGTGACAGATGCTAGTATTTTTGAACATTTGACCTAGCGCCAAAAATAATAATGCAAATTAACCAATGTTCGAGTTAATCATTGACATATGCCAGGATGAAAAAATCAAATAATATGTGATCCACTTTTTATGTAGTATATTGAAAAAAATATGTATTTTTTATTTTTTTGCATCCAAAAAAAAAAAAAAAAAGGTTTGTTTACATTACAAACACTGCATTTAAAGGGTTAAAAAATGTGACAATTATTGAGTATTTGGTATTTTTATTTACAGCTCAAGTTGATGAAACAGAAAAAAGTGTAAAAGAATTAAAAACTAACTGTATGAATTTTTTTTTTTTGGAAATTATTCCACAAGTGTGCTAAAAAGGCACACTTGGTGCTTAGTAAGGGCCTTGCTGGATGGGATACTGGAGGGTTAACGCAGTGTTTTTCAACCTTGGGGTCGGGACCCCATGTGGGGTCACCTGAAATTTCTAGTAATAGATAAAAATCATTAACCCTTTCATGCATGAATTATGAGAACCTTAGTCAATTTTTTTTTTCTTGAGTGATTTTATTCCTCTTTAAGCATGTGAAAAAATGCAATTGAGATTTTTTTAATGAACCTATTTTTCATGGAGTTACAAAAATGTCCACTCAGATCGACACCATACGTTTAATTTTTGAAGCAAAGAAACATGTATTTAAAACACATCATCAGAAAGTGATATACTGTGTGAAAACTATGCAATAAAAACATTTTTAATGCAGCTAATCTGGTGTTTTCTCACATTTTATCATACTCTAATACTAGTTATTACTCACTTCATGGAGATAATATGCAAAAAACCAACTTTTTGTTTAAGAAAACTGTTAATTACTGTCTAAAAATAATTAGCAATTGATTTACACTAAAATATATTACTGCAGATCAGGTTTATCAAGAACAGAAAAGTTACAGTAATGGGATGGTGCATAAGTGTCCACTGTGTCGACTGATGTGGAACTAAACCAACAAAACCCATGAATATACAAGAGAACAGCTGGAGAATAACTGTCTACTGTAGTGACCAGTATGCATGAAATGGTTAAAAAAAAAACTTACGAACAAAAAATCTACGGTGAGTTGACGGAGACAATCCCAATCCATAAAAGACATGACAAACTGAAGCTGAAACTGAAGCACTGTGGTTCTGTTTATCTGTCAAATGTTCATTGTGGTCAGTTTCAGATGCTGCAGCTCTTTCATAATTCATAGTTTCAGTTCTTGTTTGTTCAGTATTAATTGTCAGTCTTGTAAATCCAAGCTGGACTGACTGTACATATCCTGACCAAGGAAAATCAAATTCTCACTTTGTGCAGTAATCTACACCTGGCTTTTCTGCCTCCGTCCAGAATAATATACATTATATAGACTAAATGTCATCTAAAATTAACGTTTATTTGCAACATAGTATAGCAAACTATTACATGATCAAAAACAAATTAATTTTAGCAAAACAAAAAAAAGTCTCCATTTTGAACATCTAGGGTCACCAGAAATTTGAAATGTTAAAATGGGGTCACGAGCCAAAAAAAGTTGGGAACGACTGACTTATGGGGAGCAGCCAGAGGTGACATACCTGTTGTTGTTTCCAGGTGATCAGTGCAAGTAAACAAGCAGCAGTCAGTGAGCAAGACTGAGTGGAAAGCACATTTACACACTTTTTGTTGTGTTTGTGCAGTCGTAAGCTTTGCACTCCCCTATTGTCCTAGAGATGTGACCTAGCACTGGTTGACAATGTGTCATCTTAGACAGGTGTCTGGTAACTGAACCCCTAGTATTATATGTGGTCTTTTAAGATAGCTAGCAAAGACAATTCACTACAGGTAACGTTTAAGTGACCTAAACCTTACTGTGGCCCAAATACAACCACTATGGAACCTCATTTTGGTAATTTAAGTAGGTAATCTACACCTGTTTTTTCTGCCTCCGTCCATAATAATATACATTATATAGACTAAATGTCATCTAAAATTAACATTTATTTGCAATTCCGTTAGCTTAGCTTAGCCTAGCATAATCGCTTCATTCCTATGGTCAGACGTTGCCAGGCTTTTATAAGTGATTCGTAGTATTTTATGAGTGATTTTGTGAAATTCAATTCTCCCTAATCGTTACTTTAGTCCGGTGGGGTCAATATGATCACAAATTGAGGCTCAAATCATGGCCATGTGACTTACTGCACTAATAACATCTTGAGAAATAAAAACTAATGCAAAGCTAAAACGGCAAAACAAAGCTAATTTAGCGCATGCATCCCTTCCAACTAGGGATGACCGATATTGGCTTTTTTGCCAAAAACCAATATGCCGATATTGTCCAACGCTTAATTTCCGATTCCGATATCGACCGATACCGCTGCCGATATATGTGGGATATTAAACTAATTTTAGGTAACACCACATATCTCCTGTCATGGAATTAACACGTCATGCCTAATTTTATTGTGATGCCCCATTGGATGCATTCTCAAATGCTACAAGGTTTTCAAAATGTAAACACTGTCTGTGCAAAGAATACATACTTCAACTTAAGTTGTGGAAAAAATGCCATATTTATTTATTTTCTCTCCCTCCCTCCATGAGTCTATTACAGTGTGGCAACTCTACTGTGCAATTCTGAAAACTGCACATTTCTTTCAGCTACAAACAATGCTTCATTTACGTGTCGGTAAATGCCGGCGAAATCAAGGCATTATTTTATCGGTTTTAATGATAGGCAAAAAACCCGATAACGATATTCACCAATATTACATTTTTATGCCATTATCGGACATCCCTACTTCCAACAAAAAGATTTTCCAACTTCCGTCACGTTGTATGAGTGCAGTAAATCGTGGATCTAAAGAAATAATTAGGGAGAATCAGATTTCACAAAAATCACTTGCAAAAAACTCGCTACATGTGACCATGGAAATGCAGCGACTATGCTAAGCTAAGCTAACAGAAGGGCTGTGAGAACCGAATAAACGTTTCTCATGTAAACTTTTATTCGGGTTTAACATTTCCGTGTAAACAGAAAAGAAAGTACTTTAGTTCCGGATTAATTTCTTCTGGAAAAATAAATCGGATTTTAAAAAAAAACATCATGTAACCGTACCCGCTGTCAATTTGAACAAATACATGAATTAACTTAATCCTTGTCATTTATTTCACTATTAAACCTTACATTTATTCAACATAAATTACTTTAACTTCTGAGCCTTACATAAACAATGAACAACAAGGAACAGACGACCGAGCTGTATTTAAAAACTGTAATCATATCTCTGTTTTGCTTTTTTTTTTTTTTTTTTTTTTTTCCTATGTTGCTAGCTGCGTTTGATTTATACCCATGCTTACTTAAGATTTCTGTAAGTACCATTCAGCACTGCACTTGTATTATATTGAGAAAACTTCAATGAAAAGATCTTGATCAGGAATACTGTAATAATAGATGAAACATGTATCTTTGACTAAATTGTTAATGCTTTAAACACTTGGTTTGTCTTTTCTTATTTGGCTGTCAAAATAGATAGAATATGTATTTTGTAGATTTAAAAAAAAAAAAAAAAAAAACAGGCTATAAGAAGCTATGCATTAGTCAAAGTACTCAGCACTTACTGTCGGTTTTGATTCTTTTAATCTTTTTCTGTGCTGTTAGTAAGTCAGCCGTGCAGCTTCCTTACAATAAGTGCAGAAGAGGATTAAAATCTGATAGCAGTCGACACTCAGTGGCCTTTAAGTACCTTATCTGCCGTCTAAATGGGATTGAGAGCATATCCATTACTCATATAGAATTGCGAAAGGGTCAAGGAGACAACTATCAGAAAGATCTATGTAATGAATCTACAGAAACCTCCATTTTTTTTTTTTTTTTAGTTTATTTATTTATTTATTTTTTGCTGCGGTGCACTTTTTCGTCACTTTCACCTTCACAGCGTGCACCGAAAAATACAAAGTGAAGCTGATTTATTATAAATGGTCCTGAGGTTACAGTGGATCTATTTATGGATTTGAAAGGCACTGACTGACTGTGAATCTATGAGACTGCAGTTATAAAACACATGTTTAGGATGGATTCACAGTGGACGTCACCAGTGATATCAGGGATTCACAACTGAAATAAATAACTGCAAGTCCTAAAAAAGATGGGACACTGCACTGGGAAAAAATAAAATAAAATCTTACCAAGTTATTTTTTTTAATTTCTAGTGAAAATATCTCATGACACTTAAAACAAGACATAATCACCTGAAGAGTAACTTTTCAGTGAGATATAAGCACTGATTTTTAGACAATAGATCTTGAAAATCTTATTTCAAGAAATCTTACAAGGATCATTTTCAGTTGTTTCATTGGCAGATTTTTTTTTTTTTACTTGAATTAAGCAAAAAAAACTTTTTTTTTCCCTTTGCTTAATTCAAGATTTTTTTTTTTTTTGCTTAAGTCAAGATTTTTTTTTCTTAATTCAAGATTTTTTTTTTTTTTTTTGCTTAATTCAAGATTTTTTTTTTCTTAATTCAAGCAAGAATCCTTTTTAACTGTTGGATCAGTGAGATATAAAACTTATTTTTAGACAATAGATCTTGAAAATCTTATTTCAAGAAATCTTACAAGGATAATTTTCACTTGTTCCATTGGCAGATTTTTTTTTTTTTTTTTTTGCTTGAATTTAGCAATTTTTTTTAATTTTTTTTTTGTCTTAATTCAAGATTTTTTTTTGCTTCATTTAAGTTTTTTTTTCTTAATTCAAGATTTTTTTTGCTTAATTTGAGATTTTTTTTTTTGCTTAATTCAAGATTTTTATTTATTTTTTGCTTAATTCAAGATTTTTTTTTTTTTTTGCTTAATTATTTTTTTGCATCATTCAAGATTATTATTTTTTTGCTTAATTCAATACTTTTTGTTGCTTAATTCAAGCAAGAATCCTTTTTAAGTGTTGGATCAGTGAGATATAAAAACTTATTTTTAGACAATAGATACTGAAAAATCTTATTTCAAGAAATCTTACAAGGATAATTTTCACTTGTTCCATTGGCAGATTTTTTTTTTTTTTTTTTACTTGAATTTTCCTTTGCTTAAGTCAAGATTTTTAATTATTTATTTTTGGCTTAATTCAAGATTTTTTTTATTAATTCGAGATTTATTGGTTAATTTAAGATTTTTTTTTGCGTAATTCAAGATTTTTTTGCTGAATTCAAGATTTTTTTTTTTTTTGCTTAATTCAAGATTCTTTTGCTTAATTCAAGATTTTTTTTTTTTTTGGTTAATTCAAGATTTTTTCTGCTCAATTCAAGCACTAATCCTTTTTACCTGTTGGATCAAGTTGTACTTGTATTATTACTTGCTTTTAGAGGGGCATTTTTTCCAGTGTGTGTAAAATAGAAACAGAATGCAATGATGTATAAATCTCATAAACTCATATTTTATTCACTATAGAACACAGAAAACAGGTTTAACCCTTAAAGACCCTGTGCTACTTCTGTGGTTCCCAAATGAATTTTTCCTCTATATTTCACCTTTTTTTTTTTTTTTAAAAAGAGTGATTTATCTATGGTCTTTATTTTAAGTTTGTTTGTTTTTTTAAAACATAGATTATGTATTTCCTTATATTTAATTCAGTGATCATATAATTGTTAAAAAAAACAAAACAAAGGGTTTTATATCATGACAGAAACAAAGATTGTTTGTGAAGCGTCTTTGAGTGTCCAAAAAAGTGTGATGTATTATTATTATTATTATAATTATTATTATTAGAAAAAAAAATGAGGAAAAATTACTTTTTCATCAAAAATATCATTAACTAAACATAAAAATAAGTGTTTCCATCCACTGTCATTGATCCCACTCCATGGGTTTTAATGCAGTGTTGCTTGAGGACCAGCTGACTACAGGCATCCATCCATCTTTGCACACAGATTTCTCCAGTTTCTCTGACTGTTTTGATTATTATGTAATGAAACATGTTCAGATATTCAGTCTGGGCAATTTTAGGCTGAAATTATTCCTCAGTTTGTATTTACTTCTGAGAAACTCCTTTCAAAGATGCTCTCTCTTTTTTTTTTTTTTTTTTAATAGTACCACTTACTCTACACCTTTTGTTGGCCCCTCTCAACTTTTTGGAAACCTGTTGCTGCCATGAAATTAAAAATTACCTCTTTTTTTTTTTTCCTTAAAATTGTGACCTTTCATAGTTTAAGCATTTGACATTATTTTCAATGTTCTACTACAAATACATTAGAGGTTTCTGAGATTTGCAAATAATGCCTTCTCCTCCTTCTTCTTTCTTCTTCTCCTTCTCTTTCTCCTTCTTCTCTTTCTCCTCCTTCTCCTCCTCCTTCTCCTTCTCTTTCTCCTCCTGTTTTTATCACCTTCACTCCTCCTCCTCAGGTAGTAGGTCATCATATAAAGCTCATTTACTGTATGTAAAACTATTGACTGGTATCCGTTTTCATTATGAACATATATATGCTCAATGCTTTTCTTGCATAATAATGAGACTATAATGGTGTGTAGTACAGGTTTGTATTGATGGTTTGTAATGAAAAGAAATTAAGCGGAATAAGATGATGCTCGTGGTCATTGGTTTAAAATTGGCAGTGACATTGTAATTTAGGAGAACTTAACAGGTTTTGATTGTAAGGCTGCTGAAGAGAGAAGAAGTCACGCCATTTAATAGCTGCATAAAATTATGACAGCGTAGTGGTATTCAATAAATGGAGCTGTAATGTTCCCTCCGTAATTACACCGTTGAAGTACACAGAAACAGCTGATCTAGTCATCCAGCAGGTCAAGCTAATCCCCAAAGCCTACAGAGGAAGTCAATCACAGTGAGTGGGTGCAGCAGCTGCAGGTCACAAAGGCCACTACCTGCATTTATTTACACTGGCACACATCATTAACCTGAATATGAACTGGGGGGGTGAACTCATTCAGCGACAGACAACGATGGAACAAATGCATGTCAGTGTGGTGATATTCTGACGTCAACCCCATTTTTTTTTAATCTTTACCTCCGCCAAGGAACGGTGGAAGTTATGTTTGTCTGTCTGTCTGTTAGCGAGATAGCTCAAAAAGTTATGGATGGATTTGGATGAAATTTTTAGGAAATATCGATACCGGCAAAAGGAACAAATGATAAAATTTTTGTGGTGATCGGGGGGGCAATGTTTTTGTTTGTTGTTTGTCTATTAACGAGATAACTCAAAAAGTTATGGACGGATTTGGATGAAATTTTCAGGAAATGTCGATACTGGCAAAAGGAAAAAATGATAAAATTTTGGTGGTGATTAGGGGGAGTGGGATGGATTTTGATGAAATTTTCAGGAAATGTTGATACTGGCACAAGGAACTAATGATTAAATTTTGGTGGTGATCGTGGGTGGGGGGGCAGATTTTTTGTTGTTGTTTGTCTATTAGCGAGATAGCTCAAAAAGTTATGGAGGGATTTGGATGAAATTTTTAGGAAATATCGATACCGGCAAAAGGAACAAATGATAAAATTTTTGTGGTGATCGGGGGGGCAATGTTTTTGTTTGTTGTTTGTCTATTAACGAGATAACTCAAAAAGTTATGGACAGATTTGGATGAAATTTTCAGGAAATGTCGATACTGGCAAAAGGAAAAATGATAAAATTTTTGTGGTGATTAGGGGGAGTGGGATGGATTTTGATGAAATTTTCAGGAAATATTGATACTGGCACAAGGAACTAATGATGATTAAATTTTGGTGGTGATCGTGGGCGGGGGGGCAGATTTTTTGTTGTTGTTTGTCTGTTAGTAAGGTAGCTTAAAAAGTTATGGAAGGATGTGGATGAAATTTTCAGGAAATATTGATACTGGCAAAGGAAAAAACTATAAAATTTTGGTGGTGATCGGGGGCAGATTTTAATGAAATTTTCAGGAAATATTGACACTGGCAAAAGGAACAAATGATAAAATTTTGATGGTGACTGGAGGGGGAGGGATGAATTTTTTGTTTGTTGTTTGTCTGTTACCGAGATAACACAAAAAGTTATGGAAGGACTTTGATGAAATTTTCAGGAAATGTTGATACTGGCACAAGGAACAAATGATTAAATTTTGGTGGTGATCGGGGAGGGGGGGGGTTTGTTTGTTGTGTGTCTGTTATCAAGATAACTCAAAAAGTTATGGAAGGATTTGGATGAAATTTTCAGGAAATATTGACACTGACAAAAGGACCAAATAATAAAATTTTGATGGTGATTGGAGGGGGAGGGACGAATTTTTTTGTTTGTTATTTGTCTGTTTCTGTTACCAAGATAACTCAAAAAGTTCTGGAAGGACTTTGATGAAATTTTCAGGAAATGTCAATACTGGCACAAGGATCAAACGATAAAATTTTGGTGGTGATTGGGGGGGTGGATTTTGATGAAATTTTCAGGAATTGTCGATACTGGCCAAAGGAACAAATGATTAAATTTTGGTGGTGATCGAGTGGGGGGGGTGTGGATTTTTTTTTGTTGTTATTTGTCTGTTAGCGAGATAACTCAAAAAATTATGGAAGGATTTTGATGAAATTTTCAGGAAATATTGATACTGGCAAAAGGAAAAAAATATAAAAATTTTGGTGGTGATTGGGGGGGATTTTGATGAAATTTTCAGGATATGTCGATACTGGCAAAAGGAACTAATGATTAAATTTTGGTGGTGATCAGGGAAGAGGGACGAATTTTTTGTTTGTTGTCTGTCTGTTAGCAAGATAGCTTAAAAAGTTATGGAAGAATTTTAATGAAATTTTTAGGAAATGTCGATACTGGCACAAGAAACAAATGACTACATTTTGGTGGTGATCGGGGGGGCTAATCTGCCTTGGCGGGGGTCTGCGCTCTCTGAGTGCTTTTCTAGTTCTTGGCCATATTTTTAACAGTCTGACCAGGAACTTTAGCAAACAGCATACACAAAAAATCTCATGACTCTTCTTTGATGGAAAATTCAACTGTACAACTTCTCCAAAACTCCAACGCGGTACAGGATGTTCTCTGACTCTCACTCAAACAAGTCTCAAAATGATCATCCAGACTAGCGGATGGAGCTTCTTCTACCAGTTAGATCCACCTGAAAATGAACTGCAGTGGACCCCACTTCAGCCAACACTACATGAACACCTTCACACAGGGGTGTTCGACTTATTTTAGTTCAGGGCCCACATTCAGCCCAAGGACATGTTCTAGTATTCTGTCTGTTTTACCCACTTTGGATTTATTTTAACCCACAAAGACCCAAACATCCATTATCTACTGATCTAAACTCATTAATACCTGATGATCCACTAATCCTATCAATACGTGTAAATAACTGGCATAAAATACAGTTTGTCATCTTTTCATGGTCATCACATATGATGTTCAGAGGCTCCATAGTTACCGTGGAAACATCGTCATCTTCTACAACATTGATTCACCAGTAAAACCCATGGAGTTGGATCAATGACAGTGGATGGCTAAGCTCTGTTTATGTTCAGTTAATGGTATATTTTACTGAAAAAGTCACATTTTCTTCAGTTTTCTCTACTTTTGATATAATAACCCTCAACTTTAATCTGAGCTTTTATGAACATCTACATGATTTAACCAATTAAATACAGGAAAATATACGATTTATTCTGATGAAATACAAAATACAGAGGACTAAACTAGAAAAGCACTTGGAGAGCGCAGACCTCCGCTAAGGCAGATCACCCCCACCCCCACCACCCCCACCCCATCACCACCAAAATTTAATTATTTGTTTCTTGTGCTAGTATTAACATTTCCTAAAAATTTCATCAAAATCCATCCATAACCTTTTGAATTCTCTTGCTAACAGACAAACAAACAGACAAACCCAGATGAAAACATAACCTCCTAACGTTCCTTGGCGGAGGTGAATATAACTAGAAACAGAATAAAACTATAAACATAGACATAGAATATAACCATATACAGCAGGGGGTTGAGGAGACAATAAATACACAACAATAAACAATAAAGTGAAGTTAAACAGATGAATTAATCTACAAAGGCACAAAATATTTAATAACAGGCATAATATTGTTAAAAAATCTTTGAGTTTGGAACTAAATTGAGTTTGGCACCCATGACTGTTAATTTCAGACACTATTTATCTTATTATTGCGTATATATTGTCTTTTATATCTAAATATTTTTTTATTATATTCTGTATTTGTGTGTGTTTTTAACTCCAGCCCCAATGAATTAATATAAAGGTCGACATGAAATAAAGGCTTTTTTACTATTTCTAATTTTTCCAACAAGGTGAGTGCCTGGATTGTGGTCTTTTTGTTTTTGTTCGTGCCTTCTCCATGAGCACCTCTGGTTTGTTCAATACCAGTAGCTCCCTGTGAAAATTGTTTTTTGAAAATAAATAAATAAAAGATAAAATATAATAATAAAATATAATAAAAATACATACATACATACATACATACATACAATACAATACAATACAATAAACTAGAAAAGCACTCGGAGAGTGCAGCCCCCCCCCCCCCCCCCCCCAACAACACCAAAATTTTATTATTTGTTCCTTGTGCCAGTATCAACATTTCCTGAAAATTTCATCCAAATCCGTGCATATCTTTTTGAGTTATCTTGCTAACAGACAGACAGACAGACAGACAGACAGACAGACAAACAAACAAACCCCGATGACAACATAACCGCCGCCATTACACTTGGCGGAGGTAATAAATAAATGTAAAAATGAAAAAAAAAATAAATAAAATGAAAAAACAAAAAAGAATAGATAATAATAATAATAATAATAATAATAATAATAATAATAATAATAATAGATAATAAAATAAAAATATAAATGTATTTTGCCTATTTATCTTACTATTGTGTATATATTATCTTTTATATCTATATATTTTGTTAGTTTTATTATATTTTGTATTTTTACCCAAATCCTTGTACAACACTTTTGGACACTTTCATTACGCCATAATAATAATAATAATAATAATAATAATAATAATAATAATAATAATAATAATAATAATAATAATAATAATTTATTTGCATAGCGCTTTTTTAGATTGATGTATTTATTTTGAATATGAATGTCAAACAGAAGAAAATAAATAAACAAAACACTTAAACATAATACATATAATACATATTTGAAAAGGAGTGCGAGGAAGTACAACTTATAAACTCCCATCCCTTCTCCTTATATAATTAATAACAATAATAACCTTCCTAGTCTAAGCATATCTATACTATATACCATAATATGACTGATACTTACTATTAAATAATTTGGTATCTGGCTTTATATTATTATGAACAAATCTAGCTTTTTCATAGAACTCAAAGACACTTTACATAAGGCAGATAAAAACAGAAACCAAACACATTAAAAACACATAAAAGCAGGTGCGAAAGGCGGGTATACGAATAGAAAACAATTAAACATTAAAAGCAATCTTAAATAACTGAGTTTTTAAAAGGGATTTAAAGGCGTTGAGTGTCGGATAGAAGGTGGGAGGGAGTTCCACAGGGTTGGAGGAGCAATAGAAAAAGCTCTGTCCCCTGACTTTAACTCTTAATATCATCAGTGTAACTTTTGCGCTTCATCTTACGGGCCGAACTACAACCTTGAACAGGCCGGTTTTGGTCCTCGAGCCTTATGTTTGACACCCCTACCTTAGCAGAAGCACATGTGGGACTACTTTTTTAGCTCAGTATAGCACCATGACATCTTTATAGTACCACAATGATGCATGATGCACATTTCACTCTGGTATCCACCTCTAATAATTGTGTTATTTATGACTTTTTTCTGTCCCGCTGAAAAACTTTCAGACTTTTATTTGTATCTGGATGTTGAGGTTCCTTGTAGATTTGACTGGTGTTCTGACAATCTGTGCTACCTATTGATATGTGCTACTCAGCTGTTCTGTGAAGGTTAGCTTTAGACTCTCCTATTGATTTGCGTTCCGGTAGCATATCTCCAGAAGGTAGCACAAATTGTCAGAGCACTGGCACAGAATCGGATACATCTGAGACTGATGGCCCCGGCACCGGTCAGACCTGATCAAGCTGAAAACTGTCCAACTTGTTCAACTGAGCTCTGATAGTTAACTTTTAATCTGAAAGCTGCAGAAAATGTGTAGATATGTTTACACAGCTTCTGCTTTCTGTACTGAGAAACTCATTATCTTCTAAGCATTCTAAACTCTTTTCTTCTTCTTCTTCTTTTTTTTTTTTTTTAGCTATTTACACTTTGTATTTATTCATTGTTTATGTGGTTTGACTGTTTCTGTGGAGCGGTGACCGTATTTTGAATTACCCCTTGGGAATTATTAATAAAGTAAATCTATCTATCTATCTATCTATCTATCTATCTATCTATCTATCTATCTATCTATCTATCTATCTATCTATCTATCTATCTATCTATCTATCTATCTATCTATCTATCTATCTATCTATCTATCTACCTACCTACCTACCTACCTACCTACCTACTGTAACCTTTATTATAATATATAAACATTGCCATACACACATTAAGTCCAAATTAACACTAACACCACAACCCCACTGAACTCCTGCACAGAAAAATAACTTATTTTCAACAACATGCCCAATACCCATAATGCAATGCAGAGCTAAAAAGGTGTGGTCATGACTAAAACTTAGTGATTTAAATCCATTCAACTTAAACTTTTTCATACTTTCAAACTATGTCTACAAATTTGTAGAATATCCATCCATCCATTATCTTCCGCTTCATCCAGGGCCAGGTCATGGGGGTAACAGTCTAAGCAGGGATGCCCAGACTTCCCTCTCCCCAGACTCCTCCTCCAGCTCTTCTGGGGGGACCCCGAGGCGTTCCCAGGCCAGCCCAGAGACATAGTCTCTCCACTGTGTCCTGGGTCTTCCCCGAGGCCTCTTCCAGGAGGGACATGCCCGGAACACCTCCCCAGGGAGGCGTCCAGGAGGCATCCGAAACAGATGCCTGAGCCACCTCAGCTGGCCCCTCTGGATGTGGAGGAGCAGCGGCTCTACTCTGAGCTCCTCCCTGGTGGCTGAGCTCCTCACCCTATCCCTAAGGGTGCGCCCAGCCACCCTGCGGAGGAAACTCATTTCGACCGCTTGTATCCAGGATCTTGTCCTTTCGGTCATGACCCAAAGCTCATGACCATAGGTGAGGGTAGGAACGTAGATTGACCGGTAAATCGAGAGCTTCGCCTCTCGGCTCAGCTCCTTCTTCACCAGGACAGACCGGTACAGCGACTGCATCACTGCAGACGCTGCACCTGTCTGTCAATCTCACGCTCCATCCTTCCCTCACTCGTGAACAAGACCCCAAGATACTTGAACTCCTCCACTTGGGGCAAAGACTCCCCACCGACCTGGAGAGGGCAGACCACCTTTTTCCGGTCGAGAACTATGGCCTTGGATTTGGAGGTGCTGATCCTCATCCCACTCACTTCACACTCGGCTGCAAACCGCCCCAGGGCACGCTGAAGGTCCAGGTTCAATGAGGCCAGCAGGACAACGTCATCTGCAAAAAGCAGAGACGAAATCCTGTGGTCCCCAAACTGGCCCCGCTCCGGCTCCTGACTGTGCCTAGAAATTCTGTCCATAAAAATAATGAACAGAACCAGTGACAAAGAGTCCAACATGCACCTGGAACAGGTCTGACTTACTGCCGGCAATGCGAACCAGACTCCTGCTTCGGTGCTACAAGGACTGGACTGCCCTTAGCAAAGGGCCCGGACCCCATACTCCCAAAGCACCCCCCACTGGATACCACAAGGGACACGGTTGAACGCATTCTCCAGATCCACAAAACACACGTGGACCGGTTGGGTGAACTCCCATGAGCCCTCGAGCACCTGATGGAGAGTATAGAGCTGGTCCAGTGTTCCGCGATCAGAATGAAAACCACATTGTTCCTCCTGGATCCAAGGTTCGACTATTAGAATATACTTAACATTTTATAGTAATGTAATAAAACTTAAATCATTTAAGTGTTGTAATTAAAGCATTTTAGTAAATACAAATTCCGGGCTTACAGTGTGTCATCATCAGAAAGCTATTCAGTGTGGCTCAAGCCTACCGTATCAATAGGCCTTTTTCACACGTGCCTTATTTACATGTACGGTCACTGAAAACTGATTTAAAACCATATTGATTTTCCTACATTCTGCTACTGCTGAACATGGAAGAAAAGCTTGTTTTAAATCATTCTAGTAAATGAGCAAACACAAACAAAAAATGACAAGTTTTTACAACTCAGCGGACGGAAATAGATGGATGCCGCTCTAACACTTACTGTTTCTCTCGGGCGTCGTAAATGTACACATAAAGATGAAAAACATGTCTATCCCACAGTGTTTTCGGCCACCGGCCACATGGAAACACTGATAAAGCCTGTGAAATCAATAGGCCACCTGGTGTTTTATGATCTGTTTTTGCAGAAGGAATGCTTATGCAGCATGTGGCATTTGACCCTCCAGTGAATTTCCAACACTTGCTTTCTGTTACTACACTAAAAAAGAAAAAATCCAAATCTTACCAAGTGTATTTTTCTCATTTCTAGTCCAAATATCTCATCGCACTTAAAATAAGACATAATCACCTAAAGAGTAACTTTTCAGTGAGATATAAGAACTTATTTTTAGACAATAGATCTTGAAAATCTTATTTCAAGAAATCTTATCGAGATAATTTTCACTTTTTTCATTGGCAGATTTTTAAAAATATTTTTTTGTGAGAATTAAGCAACAAAAAAAAATCTTAAATTTAGCAACAAAAAACAAAAAACAAACTTGAATTAAGCAAGACAATAAACTTATTTCAAGAAATCTTATCAAGATAATTTTCACTTGTTCCACTGGCAGATTTTTTTTTTAAATGATTTTTTGCTTGAATTAAGCAAAAACAAAAAAAACTTAAATTTAGCAAAACAAACAAACAAAAAAACTGAATTAAGCAAGACAATAAACATATTTCACAAAGTCTTATCAAGATAATTTTCACTTGTTCCATTGGCAGATTTTTTAAAATATATTTTTGTGAGAATTAAGCAAAAAAAACAAAACTTGAATTAAGCAAGACAATAAACATATTTCAAGAAATCTCATCAAGATAATTTTCACTTGTTCCATTGGCAGATTTTTTAAAAATATTTTTTTGCTTGAATTAAGCAAAAAAAAAAAAAAAATCTTAAATTTAGCAAAAAAAAAAACAAACTTGAATTAAGCAAGACAAACATATTTCAAGAAATCTTATCGAGATTATTTTCACTTGCTCCATTGGCAGATTTTTTAAAAATATTTTTTTGCTTGAATTAAGCAAAAAAAAATCTTAAATTTAGCAAAAAAAAAAACAAAAAAAAACTTGAATTAAGCAAGACAACAAACATATTTCAAGAAATCTTGTCAAGATAATTTTCACTTGTTCCATTGGCAGATTTTTTCAAAATATTTTTTTGTGAGAATTAAACCAAAAAAAATAAAAATAAAAATAAAATAAAATAAAATTTAGCAAAAAAACCAACAACAAACAAACAAACAAAAAAAAACTTGAATTAAGCAAGACAATAAACATAATTCAAGAAATCTTATCAAGACAATTTTCACTTCTTCCATTGGCAAATTTTTTAAAAATATATTTTTGTTTGAATTCAGCAAGAAAAAAATCTTAAATTTTGCAAAACAAAAAAAAAAAAATTGAATTAAGCAAGACAATAAACATATTTCAAGAAATGTTTTCAAGATCATTTTTACTCGTCACCGATTTTTTTTTTTTGTCTAATTCAAGATTTTTTTTGCTTAATTCAAGCAAAAAAAATCTGTAATAATTGGTTTACAGTTTATCATTTTTTCATAGTCATCAGCTATGACCCATTTGGACGTTCAGAGGCTCCATAGTTACCGTGGAAACACCGTCATCTTTTACAACATCGATTCACCAGTAAAACCCATGAAGTTGGATCAATGACAGTGCATGGAGATGCTTGTTTTATGTTCAGTTAATGATAGATTTGCTTAAAAAGTCCCTTTTTCTTCATTTTTCTCTGTTTCTGACACAATAATCCTCAACTTTAATCTGAGGTTTGATGAACATCTACATCAGGGGTGTCAAACTCATTTTCTTCTGGGGGCCACATTCAGCCCAATTTAATCTGAAGTGGGCTGGAATAGTAAAATAATAGCATGATAGCTGATAAATAATGACAACTCCAAATTGTTTTAGTGCAAAAAATAACTTTCAGTTATGCCAGTATTGACGTTTACAAACTATCCAAACAAAAAGGATGTGAATAACCTGAAAAAAATGGAATTTGTTAAGAAATACAAGCACAATTTTATCAATATTATGCCTCGACTTATCATTTCTACATGTGCATTACAGATCAGATCTACAAAGGCACAAAACATTTAGTAACAGGCAAAATATTATTGAAATTGCTCTTAATTTTCTTTAGACATTTCAGGTTGTTCATTTTTGTTCAGGTTATTCACATTTTATTGTTAAAGGATAGTTTGTTAATATAAATATTTTCATAATTTAATGTTTTTTGCACTAAATCAAAGAGAAAAAACTGGTGTTGTCATTATTTATAGGCTATTATGATATTATTTTTGAGTTTGATGCCCTAACTTGCACTTTACAAATTCATCCAGGGGGCTGGATTGGTTTTGCCGCATGTTTGGCCACATGTTTGACACCTGTGATCTACATGATCGTTACATTAAATATTGAAAAATACCTAATTTGCTCTGAAAAAAAAAAAACACAAAATAAAGAAGGTAGTATTATAATAAATGGTAATAAATCACTTATATATATATATATATATATATATATATATATATATATATATATATATATATATATATATATATAAAAATTACAAAAGTCACACTGGGTCTTTATGGATTAATGTAAAATTCAGAACCAAGTATAGCATTTATAGTCTATGTAGACCACAGACCACAGGGAAATGTTTAAAAATGCATAATTCCATTTAAAAAAAGCAAAATATCACTCCTTAAATACACTGGTCAACAACAAATTTATTGTTTAAGTTTTTTGAGCTGATTTAGGATAATTTTGGTGTGCTGAATCCAAAAATCACATTAATTTTGCTCTGGATTTGGTGCAACTTTGAAAAATGTCCCCATTATAAGAGATAGGAAGTGGATGGATGCAATAACTCAGTAAATATAAATGATATCCAGTGTAAATTTCTACAGTCCAGTCCTGATGGGGAGATGATCAAAACATAATGTCCACATGCTGATCAGGATCTTCTTCTGGATTCGGGAACTTACGGAAAATTTAACATGGGCTGTTATGGGGAAAAAATTTCAATCTTCTTCTCCAAAACTCCAGTTCTGATTGACTTCAAACTTGATATACAGCCTCTGTATGATGATGTCAACACAAGGTATTGAAATTATTTCAATCCGGATCTGATTCTGGATTTGGTACGACTTTGAAAAATGTTCCCATTATAAGAGATAGGAAGTGGATTGATCCAATAAATCAGTAAGTATCAATGATATCAAGTTGGAATTTGAATTTTTTACAGATCTGATTGGAATATGACCAAAACATGGGTTATTTCTGTAACAGAATAAATACACAGAACTGGGTGATAACACTGGTCAACAGCAAATTTATTGTTTAAGTTTTTTGAGCTGATTTAGGATAATTTTGGTGTGCTGAATCCAAAAATCACATTAATCAGGTCAACTTTCTGAACTATGCTACATATTGGCTTTTTAACATTTTTGCTTACATTTATGGGCATTTTCACATCATATGATACAAAATTCTTTCATATTTCTTGCAATAAACGAGTTCTGAAGATTTTGCTTTTGCCAATTTATGATTGTTTTTTTTTAATATTACAGGTGAATGAAATGGCTTCGACTAGAAGATCTTGCAAAAATAAGCCTGAGGTATTCTGCTACATCTGCGGTGAATACACCATTGTACCTAACAGGAATCCTGTTAGAAAATGATTTTTTTTTTTTCTCTTAAAACCTATTTTGGGTGAGAACTATATAAAAAAATCAACTGATAAAGTCACAAAAATGTAATCAATTTTGTGAGAACATCAAATTTTTCAAAATCAAATTAGCAAAAAAAACCTGACCTGATTGAGAAAAACAGATGTCATTTTTGGATTTAGCGGTGCAAAATGGTCCTAATTCAGTTGAAAAAACCTAGACAACTTGCAAAAAACATTTTTTTGCAACCCAGTGATATGACTGTGTGCAATTAAAGTATATATTTGACGTCTTTACAAACATTTCTTTTAATCTCATGTCTACCCCGCAGTGTTTTCGGCCACCGGCCACATAGAAACACTGATAACACCTGTGAAATCAATAGACCACCTGGTGTTTTATGATCTTTTTTTTTGCAGTAGGAATGCTTATGCAGCACGTGGCCTTTGACCCTCCAGTGAATTTCCAACACTTGCTTTCTGTTACTGTCTTTTATGTAGCCCACAAACCCTTTAGGCCTAACATCAGTGGACATCAGAGGTTGCTAAGTGTCATCCCCTTTTATTTTTTTTCCCCTCTTGCCAATTTTAGGGGGGAATCCAATCACACACTATAGAAGAGTCTGAGTCCAGCCCCGAAGGGAGTAGTGCTCAAGAACCCATAACAACCTCGGCATCCTTCAATGAATTGTAGCCTCTAACAATGTTGCACACTTCCTGGCTGTAGCAACAAAGGTGAGAGTTCATTTGTTTTCATGAGGTGTGTCCAGAGGAGGAGGAAGACAAATTGCAGAGCTGTGTGGCGCTGCTATTTGGCCCGATGCCTCGTCCTGCTTGAAGCCTCCCCTGAGTGTCCTGCTCCTGGCGTCAGGTTCTGCAGAGCGGGGGTGGGCGGATGGGGTATCAGCTCCTGCCCACACAATCAAAATATAACATGCAGAATGCCTTTCAGCGGCTGGCTCAAGTAACGTGGTAATCCAACGCTGGACGCTGCGCAGATCATTAAGGTCACGCTCTGATCTTTCGAGACGCAACAAACAATCAGTCTTTGGCCGGTGATGATGCGGCGATATTTCATTGTGACAGATTTTAACTCTTTCATGCATGAATTATGAGAATCTTAATCATGATTTTTTTTTTTCCTGAGTGTTTTTATTCCTCTTTAGGCTATTTTCCATAGAGTTGCAAAAATGTCCACTA
The DNA here is from genome assembly GCF_902148855.1 of Sphaeramia orbicularis. Taxonomy (NCBI): domain Eukaryota; kingdom Metazoa; phylum Chordata; class Actinopteri; order Kurtiformes; family Apogonidae; genus Sphaeramia; species Sphaeramia orbicularis. The sequence goes on along the minus strand of NC_043964.1, from coordinate 15,426,990 downwards.
ATCTGGACACCAAAGAAGCAAAGAAACAAGTATTTACTGATATACTGTGTGAAAACTATGAAATAAAAACATTTTACTGCTGATAATCTGGTGTTTTCACACATTTTAACAGTCTCTAATACTAGTCATTACTCCCTTCATGGAGATAATATGCAAAAAAAAAAAAAAAAACAAGAAAATTTTGGTTGTTAATTACAGTCTAATAACAAATAAACAATTGATTTACACTCAAACATGTTAGATCAGATTTATCAAGAACAGCAAAGTTACAGTAATGTTATCAGTTGCAGTGTATGGGATGATGCATAAGCGTCCAATGTAGTGGCGGCTGCTTGTTTTTCAGACAAGGGAAGCTTATTGTCGGCTTACATAAAAAAAAAAAAAAGTCAAGTTATTTAAACCTAAATTCGTCTCTCCGTTCCTTTTTAAGAAAATGGTCAGTGACCTTATTGTACCAACTAAACAAGAAAACGCTGAAATTATGTTAAATTGAAACAAGGAAGTACAATGGGTGTGTTTTATTTACAGTGCAAGAAATGAGCAAGTCATTTCGTAGGTTTCTCTTTCGATTTCACAGCAGAATGTGCGACGGTATTAAACTGAACTGTGTCAGTGAAGGAGTAGATCTCAAACTAGCTGTCAATCAAACAGGATTCAGCCTTTCGACTGACCCTCCAATCAGCATGTGGAAGCCTGGCGTCCAGCCTAGCTGAGCTCCGCCCACAGCTCCATTCACCCCCAGAGACGCCGAACATCCGGGGGCGGGACAACATCGTGGCATTTATCCAATTACCGTCCAGTTTTGACGCAATGAAAAAAACAGTTCCACTCAGTCTCATTGAAGTGCATGGACGCTGAGCGTCTACGGACAAATGCACTGAGCAGAGATCAAATGAGAAAACAGCGCAACGGGAATGTATGAGAAGTGAACAACATGGAGTCTGTGATTTGTGATGAAGCTGATTCTGAACGAACTCGTCTGTGAGATGAACGTGTTCTAACACATTTGTAGTCAATGAAATGTCAACACAACCGAACATATTTAACCATTTAATTTGAGTAATTTTAGGGGAAGCTGGGCTTCCCTTGCAGTCTATGAGAAATCACCACTGGTCCAATGTGTCGGCAGATATGAAACTAAAACAAAATCCATGGACATACAAGAGAACAGCTGTAGAACAGCTGTCCACTGTAGTGACCACTGTGCATGAAAGGGTTAAAACCAGGCTGTGGTTGACAGGATGAGCAAACTTTGAGAGTCTAGACAGGATTGTAAATCTTCAGAGCAGGTCCTGCTATAAATCTTTTATCTGTTGACTTTTTTTTTTTTTTATTTAGGCTGACCCTTCATTTGCGGACTCGGCTGATTAGCTCCTCATTTCTTCCTTCAGAAATACACACTTAATTGGGTTTTCTTTGCAGTGCCGTCTTGCCTTGCCTTGCCATCCTGTGATGTACCGCATGCGGTAAGATGTTTTATAGAGCCTTCCTTATGCAGCGCATTAATGTGTGAATGAGTATGTCATGTGTAACCACATAGGAGTGTCTGCAGGATAAGGGCATGATGCAATATTCTTCATGCTTTGTGTTCTGTTGAAGCAGCAGCAAGTGTTTTTTTTTTTTTTCTTCTCGCTCTTGTCAGATGAAGGCCTAGACTTTTATGGAAATGAGGAGCCCAGCCACAGGGTGTACATGTTGAATGAGGCACTAGATAGAGTCAATCTATATTGGCTGTTCATCATCTTTTTTTTTCTTTTTCTTTTTTTTTTCCTGCCCTGTTTTAAGTTCCAATTTGAACTTTCTTCAGTTCTTGCCTTTCATCTCTCCTGGAGTTGCTGCAATTTACACTTTGTCTTTCAATTCATTCCTGTCTGATGTAGTAGCGCTTCTTGGTTATCAGTTCACCTCATGCCTTCGCCTCAGTCAGACTTCTAAAAGGTTGTGGGATGAATCACAGGGTTGGTTTCACTTTCTCTGAATATGAGGTAAACCTTCTCTTTCTGTCAGCCACCCAAAACACCCTCCTGTTTATTTAATGTCTGCGCAAACGTTCCATTTCATCTCAGACAAGAAGCAAAAGGGAGAATTTTCCCACTGTTGGCATCATAAATCTGAACTAGATTAAAACTATACTACTACACTGTTGGGGAAGCTCTATGTTCTCATCTGTCACCTGTGGAGGAGTTAACATTCAGACACAAAAAAAAAAAGGAAAAAAAGAAGGAAAAAGACAGCAGAGAATCACCGGCACACCTGGGTTTTTTGCCTGTACAACTACTGCCATCTGCAGTTTGTTGCCGTCACAGTCAACTCTCTTTGGGTTCCACTATTAAATTACAGCTCCAGGAAATGTGCAGTGGCTCAGTGATCAGTGTCTATTGTATGCAGAACCAACAAGCATGAAATACAGAGCAGAGTAATTACAGCCCCCAAAAACTAAGCAGACCTCAGGCGGAGTCCGCTTTAGAAATACCTTATAACTCCGAAAACATTTAGCAGTGGTGACTTTGTCTAGAGGAGGACGCTGAAAAAAACAAACAGCTTTTTATTATGTCTATTTACCGCGTCAGGCAAATGTAATCCGTTAGCGCCGACACAAAAACCAGAAGAGACATGACCTGTAATGGCAGAAGAAGGGCAACTCATTGTGCACTGATTTCACTGTGTTTCACCTGCTAAAACTCCTACAGCAGGGGTGTCAAACTCATTTAGTTTAAGGGGCCACATTCAGGCAAGTTTGACCGGTAACACTTTATAGCACAGGTGTCAAACATGCGGCCCGGGGGCCAAATCTGGCCCGTCAAAGTCTCCATTCCGGCCCTGCAGGATGAAAGTGCAAAAATGAACCTGAACAGTCCAGGTTGTCCAGATCCTTTTGGTTCAGGTTCCACATACAGACCAATGTGATCTCCAGTAAAAAGAACAACACAATAACCTATAAATAACGACAACTGCAAATTTTCTTTGTGAAAAATTATGTGGAAAAAATTTAAGTGAAAAAAAATAACATTTAATATTTACATTTACAAAACTATTCTTTCACAATAAAATGCAAATAAATACATAAATAAAAACAAAGATGAAGTGAAATGTGCAATTTGAACAATATTCTGCCTGTTATTAAAAGTTTGGTGCATTTATGGATGCACTGTGATCTGGTGTTGTGTTCATAATAAATGGAATATTATAATAATTGTTCAAATTTTAGTTCCAAACTCCAAAATTTTAACAATATTCTGCCTGTTACCAAATGTGTATGTAACACTGTGTGTAAATGTACATGTATAAATAATAAGTCGAGGCATAATATTGTTAAAATTGCACTAATTTTTCAAATGAAATACCTGTTTTTTTCAGGTTATTCACATTTTTTTGGTAAAATGTAGATATTTTCATAATTTAATTGGGTTTTTTTTTTCTTGTACTAAAACAAAAAGAAAAAAACTTGGATTTGTCATTATTTATAGATTATTGAGTCATTCTTTTACTGGTCTGGCCTGTTTGAGATCAAATTGGGCCAAATATGGAACTGAACCAAAATGAGTTTGACACCACTGCTTTATAACAAGTACACACTATGAAGCATTAGTTAAGCATTAATAAATACTGAAGTCATCATTTATAAAGCATATTTCTGACATGAATACTCATTAATATATGGTTTATAAGCACATTTATAAAGGTTTTACTCATTATTAATAAGCTCATCTACACTGTGCTTAATGATCATATTTTCATACTTTATAAATTATGGATTCAGCATTTAAAATTTTATATTGCATCACTTAGAAACCAGTTGTAATGTGCATTTATGCTCGCACATACACTATTCAGACATGTACTAATGGTGAGTGAATATGTTAGTGTGTATTTTATACTAACTCACACATTTATTTTCCAATAGATGTACTATAAACAGTTCTTAACACAGGAATTCATTATTTCAGGTAGTTATAAAGCACTTACTACTCATTAATTAAGTATTGGGTGTTAGCTCATCTAAAGTGTGCACTATCTATGACATATAAAGCATTTACAAATGAGATTTAAAGGTTGGAAATGACTAAAGACTCATAAAAATTTCAGTTTTTCTAACAAAGGAAAGACACAGCACATGGGATGATCAAACAAACTGCAGGATTGAATGATGAAGGATTATTAATGATGAATAAAACATTTAACCCTTTCATGTATACTGGTCACTACAGTGGACAGCTATTCTACAGCTGTTCTCTTATATAGTCATGGATTTTTTTTGTTTGTTTGTTTTTGCACATACAGGGTGGGGAAGCAAAATTTACAATATTTTGAGGCAGGGATTGAAAGACAGTGTATGACCAATTAGTTTATTGAAAGTCATGAGAGATTATTTGCCACAAGAAAATGTACATAATAGAAAATGTTTTTATTCTATGTGTCCTCCTTCTTTCTCAATAACTGCCTTCACACGCTTCCTGAAACTTGCGCAAGTGTTCCTCAAATATTCGGGGTGACAACTTCTCCCATTCTTCTTTAATAGTATCTTTAAGAAAGTCGACATTGTTGTGTGATGTTCTATTGGTAGCATGTTCTAAAACGCCCCAAACAGCAGAATCCAGAGGGTTTAGATCTGGGCTAGAATGCGGCCATAAACATGATTCCCAAAAATTGCTAAAGTCGGATTTGTTGCTGTTGTCAACAAGTGTTTTGGTGTTCTTGTGTAAGATTTTAACTTCAAATCATATTTTACTGCATTTCTAACGGTCTTGTTGTCTACCTCAAGTTCAATTGCCATTTTTCTCATGGATTTGGTTGGATCCTTTAGGATTTTGGATTTGAGAGCTTTAATAAAAGCTTTGGTACGTTTTTTGTTGCTTCCTCCACTTCCAGACTTTCTCCTAATAGTTTTGCTCATAGTCATTCTCTTCTTTCCATTATAAACAGTCTTTATGGACACTCCAACTATTTTTGAAATCTCCTTTGGTGTGACGAGTGCATTCAGCAAATCACACACTCTTTGACGTTTGCTTTCCTGATTACTCATATGGGCAAAAGTTTCTGAAAAGGTATGGATAATAGTGTTAGGTATGATTATGACATCAATATAGGTTTGGTTTCAAAACAATTGACGTAGTACCTGCTGAGAAAAAACAACTAAATGTTCATTGTAAATTTTGCTTCCCCACCCTGTATCTTTATTAAAGTTTTAAGACACTACATATCTTTTCTGACATGAATTGGTAACATTGTGTAGATCTCCCCTGAGCATACTCTCACCCCCAGAACTACAAGCCCCCCCCCCCCCCCCCCCCCACACACACACACACACACACACAGTTTTCACACAGTTTATCTGTAAATACATGTTTCTTCGTTTCAAAAATTAAATGCAAGGTGTCCCGCTGAATTGACATTTTTGCAACTTCATGTAAAATAGGTTCATAAGATCATTTTTATTATTATTAGTAGTATGTCTTTTTTTTTTTTTTTACTTTTTTTTATATATATATATATATATATATATATATATTTTTTTTTTTTTTTTTTTTTTTTAATTTATTTTTCATAAGAACATTTTCAATTGCATTGTTTTTTTCATGCCTAAAGAGGAATAAAAACACTCAGGAAAAAAAAAAAATCTTGATTAAGGTTCTCATAATTCGTGCATGAAAGGGTTAATGCTGCTATTCTGATGTTTTCTCACATTTTAACAGCCTTTTTGTTTAACAAAAAACAAACAAACAAACAAAAAAAAACACACTGTTAAATACAATCTAATAACAATCAGCAATTTTTTTTTTTTTCATGTCAAACGTGTTACTGCAGATCAGGTTTATCTAGAACAGCAAACTTATACTAATGGTATGAATTTCAGTGTATGGGTTGATGCATAAGTGTCCACTGTGTTGGCTGATATGGAACTAAAACAACAAAATCTATAAATATACAAGAGAACACCTTTGAACAGCTGTCCACTGTAGTGACCACTATGCATGAAAGGGTTAAAACTGTGCTTATAGACCATATACTAATGAGCATTCATGTCAGAAATATCTTTCATAAATAATAAATTCAGTATTTGTTAATGCTTAACTAATGCTTCATAGTGTGGACTTATTATAAAGTGTTACCGTTTGACCCCAAGTGGGCCGGAGCAGTAAAACACTAACAAATGATATATAAATAATAAGAACTCCAAACTTTCCTTTATATTTTAGAGTGAAAAAGGTAAAAAAAAAAAAAAAAATTACATCAGGAAAATGTTTACATCTACAAACGATCCTTTAAAACAATATGAATAACATAAACAAACTGAAATGTCTTCAGAAAAATAGGTGCAATTTTAACAATATTACGCTTCAGTTTATTATTTACACATGTGCATTACAACGTACAGATCACAGTGGATCTACAAAGACACAAAAAGTTTAATATCAGACATAATGTTGTAAAATTGCACTTCTTAAGACATTTCAGGTTGTTCATAATGTATTTCTTCAGGTTATTCATGTTTTTTGGAGAAATTATAGTGCGTTTTAGTGTAAATACAGTAAAATTACAAGCAAATGTGTACATTTACAAGGAGAAAAAAATGGGAGTTGTTATTATTTATAGGTTATTATGATCGGATTTTACAGGTTTGAACCACTTGAGATTGGACTGAATGTAAAACCTGAAATAAAATGATTAATATGTGATTTTTGTATCCCATGGGCTGGACTAGATCCTTTGGTGGGCCAGATTTGGACCCCGGGCCGCATGTTTGACACCCCTGTCCTAGAGCAAATACAGAGCAACGGGGACTAAGATGTTTATTCATGGGTTAAAGAAAAAAATCCAAAAAACCCATATAACAAATGACACCGGCACATCCTCTTTTTTCCTCCTAACAGTCAAAAGAAATGTCTCTTTTCACAAATCAGGATCTAAAGGAGAAGACAATATAAAATTTCAATTTATATTCTGTCTATCACAGAAACAGGAGCACAGTGGCGACGCTGTGAGGACACATGAATCAGAATATCAGGCTGTATAAAAACCCCAGATGTCTAAAATATTGATTGCATTTGTTGGCGCTTGTGTCTGTGCGGCTGTAAAATGCTTACTTAAGAGCCCATTCAATGCTTTTTCATTCAATTGTGTAATAAAAGTGACAAATATTTAGTGACCTTGAAGCTTTAAAGGGGTCATATGTATATAAACCCACTTTTATTAGTCTTTGGTACATTTATTTGTGTATTTGTGGACTATAATAGTTCCAAAAAAAGTGTGACTTTGAACCCTCCAGGGGCTGCAAAGCTATTTTTATATTATTTTGGCAAATATCGAGTGGATTTCTACAACCTGTTTTAATTCCTCCTTAATTTGTTATGGGTTTTTATTTTGTTTTTCTTTTTTTACCTCCACCAGGAGGTATTGGGATCACTTTGCTTTGTGTGTTTGCGTGCATATTTGTTTGTTTGTTAGCAGGATAACTCCAAAAGTTATGGATGGATTTTCACGAAATTTTCAGGAAATGTTGATACTGGCACAAGGAAGAAATTATTACATTTTGGTGGTGATTCAGGGGGGGCAGATCTGTCTTGGCGGAGGTCTGTGCTGTTCTTGTTTGTTTGTTTTTTTTTATTAGTGATACAGTGAACGAGACACAGTAGAAAGAAAAATAACAACAACAAATAAACAAAAGAGAAATTGAATAAGTAAACAAAAAACAATGACAAACAACAACATTGACATCATATTACAATGAAAAAGATAATAAATGTAAAGAGCACCTAAACAATTGATTGGATTGATTAGGGCCAATAGGTTAAAGGAAAGGGGGGAGAGTGAATGAAAGCGAGGGGGGGGGGTTGAGAGTGGAAATAATTATCATAATAATAATAACTAGAAAAGCACTCAGAGCACAGACCTCCGCCAAGGTAGATCAGCCCCCCACCCCCCCACCCCCCACCCCGATCACCACTAAACTTTATGTATTTGTTCCTTGTGCCACACTGTACAAAAAAATTTGTAATTTAACAGAATTTTCAATGTTTATTTTACAGATTTTTCCTGCATTTTAAAGATACAAGAAAATATCAATGAAATGACAAAAACAGACTGTGATTTTACATGTCAAATGTAAAAGAGCACAAAAAAACTGTAACTGTGAATAACCAAAAAATTTCCATTTTTTTTAAAAGAAATTTTTTCTTTCTTCACAGAAAAATACAGTTGAAATACATTTGCCAATGTATCGTAAGTTCACAAATATTTATTTTACATTCATGAGATTACACTGTTAATTTCAAGTTTAATACTGTAAAAAAAAAAAAAATAAAACAAGATAAAAATTACTGACAATTAACTGTAAAAGAAGTATTTGTTCTGTGAGTTTAACAAGACTTGTTTGTTAATTGACAAATAGCTTGTGTAATTACAACAAAAATGTTGAATTAATGTATTTTTGTGAATGTATAACATGTATAAGCACTGATAAACTGTGCAAATACAGTTTTTATCAGTGGATTGTACAACTTAGTCTCAATGAAAATTATTTATATATGGGTCAAATCATGCACCTATTGACTTTGACTCAAAAAATTAGAACTGAGATAATGATTTCAAACTTTTTGTAGTTCAATAGTAAAACACCTTAAGTTTTTAAATACATTAAAAAAAATTTTGCCAAAAAAGGATGTTCAAGAACATTACGGAACTTTTTATATGAACTAAATTCAGTCTCTCTGAAAGTTCTCTAAGAATGAATAATAACATAACTTATCACTGCTATAATTTGAAATCTCAATCATATATTTCTGTTTTCAATATAGTTTTATGACCTTTTATACACCCTTTTATAATCACAAAAAACATTTTGTCTGAAAAATTGGAGTGAATTCCTTTTTTATGCATTTTAATATCAGATGGTGCCAGTTATGTAGGGAATTTCACTTTTCTCAAAAAACATGTTTTTTTTTTAATCACTAATTAATCAAATGAGCTAAACCAATGGAAATTTCTGAAAGTAAGCATTTAAGCCTCTGCTTAAGCATGGCTTCATTGGAATTTATATATTTATAGGTAATGTGATTGTTTTAATACATGTAAATATTCTTTATTAAACATTAAAAAGTCAAAAAAATATGCAAAATCTCATGTAAAGTTAGGGTAAAAAACTGTATTTTCTATAAGATGGTAATTTTCTGTTATTTTACAATATTTTTTTGGCACCCCTGCTACCGGAATATTACTGGGTTTTTTTTACTTTTTTTTTTTTTACAGTGTATATATTTCATGTCCTCCCAAACCCTTCCTGTAAGCCTGCGTGGGTGTAATCTTTATATGTGTACCTATTTGAGAGGGTCAGCACGAGCACAATCCCAACTAAAGCTGAAAGAATCTGTAGTGCATCTCAGCGCGCAGCAGCATTTTCTGCCACTTGTTTTGGTCTGGATTTGGACCCTGCAGCCTGGATGTTCTCCTTTATCCTTCAATCCTGGACTGCACACACCGCTGACTGACCCCTGACCTTCCATACATACTGAACATGTGCCGCCTGACACCTTCTGCATTTTCCACCTGTTTAAACCTGAAAAATAAAAATGCCACTTGTCTCAGCGAGGTCAGATATGACTAGTGGATTACAAAGATAAGATCTATGTTATTCATTGGATGTGGAGGGCTGTCAACAGCGGAATAACCTACATATTTCTAGCATCTGCGCTGCTGGATAGGAGAAGTTGAACAGAAAAAAAAACCAAATACATTAAAGATGAAAGAATATAGACAAAATGTGTGACTGTGGCTTTTTCAATTCTTCTTGTCTGAGATACACTGTAAAAAAAAACAAAAAACAAAAAAAAAAAACTAAAAAAAACCGGTATTATTCCAGCAGCTGAGGTGCCGAAAAAATACTGTTAAATAACGGAAAATAACCATCTCATAAAAATACAGTAATTTTCCATAATTAAAATACAGTTTTTTGCCCTAACTTTACATGAGATTTTGCATATTTTCTTTTTACTTTTTAGCTATTTTTATATTATTTTGGCAAAAATCGGGTGGATTTCTACCACCCGTTTTAACTCCCCCTTAATTACTTTTTATTTGTTATTTATTTATTTATTTATTATTAGTGATACAGTTAACGAGACACAGTGGAAAGAAAAACAACAACAAATAAACAAAAGAGAAATTGAATAAGTAAACAAGAAACAATGACAAACAAAAACATTGGCGTCATATTACAATGAAAAAGAAAACAAACATAAAGAGCAACTAAACAATTGATTGGATTGATTAGGGCCAATGCACTGTTAAAAAAAAACAAACAAACAAACAAAAAAACAGTAATATTCCGGCAGCAGCGGTGCCGAAAATATACTGTAAAATAATGGAAAATAACCATCTCATAAAAATACAGTAATTTTCCATAATTAAAATACAGTTTTTTTGCCCTAATTTTACTTGAGATTTTGCTTTTTTTTTTTTTTTTTTTTTTTTTTTTTACTTTTTAATGTTTAATAAAGAATATTTACATGTATTAAAACAATCAAATTACCTATAAATAAATAAATAAATATATATATATATATATATATATATATATATATATATATATATATATATATATATATATATGTATATATGTATATATAAATACTTTTCAGTGAGACTAAGTTGTACAATCCACTGATAAAACTGTGTTTGGACAGTTTATCAGTGCTTACACATGTTATACATTCAGAAAAATACATTTATTCAACATTTTTGTTGTGAAACTTCCCGTAATTACACAAGATATTTGTCAATTAACAAACAAGCCTTGTTAAACTTACAGAACAAATACTTCTTTTATGCTTAATTGTCAGTAATTCCATTTTGTTTGGGTTTTTTTTGGGTTTTTTTTTTTTTTTACAATTTCAAACGTTAAATTAACAGTTTAATCTCATAAATAGAAAAGAAATATTTGTGAAATTACGATACATTTGCAAATGTTTTTTAACTGTATTTTTCTGTGAAAAAAAAAAAATTCTTTTAAAAAAAATTAAAATTTTTTGATTATTCACAGTTACAGTTTTTTCGTGTTATTTTACATTTGACGTGTAAAATCACAGTCTGTTTTTGTCATTTCATTGATATTTTCCTGTATCTTAAAAGTACAGGAAAAATCTGTAAAATAAACAGTGAAAATTCTGTTAAATTACAGATTTTTTTTACAGTGTAAACATTAACCTTAAATACGCTCAGACTGAAACTCAAGATGTTTTTGCTTAGTTCACCTTACAGCCTCATAACTATAATTACACACAACTGTATTTATGCAAGAACAGCAAAGTTATAGAAATGTTTTCAATGTCTGTATTATGGGATGATGCATAAGCGTCCAATGTGTAGACTAATATGAAACTGAAACAATAAAATCCATGAATATACAAGAGAACAGCTGGAGAATAACTGTCCACTGGAGTGACCAGTATGCATGAAGGGGTTAATATAGATTAAAAATTAACCCTTTCATGCATAGTGGTCACTCCAGTGGACAGTTATTCTCCAGCTGTTCTTGTGTATATTCATGGATTTTGTTGTTTTAGTTCCATATCAGCCAACACAGTGGACACTTACACACCATCCCATAATACACTGACATTCATACCATTACTGTAACTTTATGTTCTTGATAAACCTGATCTGCAGTAACATGTTTTAGGGTAAATCAATTGTTAATTGTTAGACTGTAATTTAAGTTTTTTGTTTGTTTTATTTTTTTTTTTTTTTCAAACAAAAAGTTTTTTTTTTGCATATTATCTCAAAGTGAATAATAACTAGTATTGGAATATGTTAAATTGTAAGAAAACATCAGATTAGCTGCATTAAAAATGTTTTAATTTCATTGTTTCCATATCACTTTCTGCTATTGGGTTTTATATACATGTTTCTTTGCCTCAAAAATTAAATGCATGGTGTACCTGGGTGGACATTTTTGGAACTAGATGAAAAAAAAACTCAATCACATTGTTTTTTTTGTTTTTTTTCATGCCAAAGGACGAATAAAAACATTCAAGAAAAAAAATATCTTGACTAAGGTTCTCATAATTCATGCATGAAAGGGTTAATGATATTTAATTGCAATTATTATTATTATTTAACCCTTTCATGCATGAATTATGAGAACCTTAATCAACATTTATTTCCTTAATGTTTTTATTCCTCTTTAGGCATGAAAAAAACAATGCGATTGAAAATTTTCTTATGAACCTATTTTTCATGGAGTTCCAAAAATGTCAGCTCAACACCATGTGTTTGTGCATTTTTGAGGAAAAAAAACAAGGATTTACTGACATATTGTGTGAAAACTATGAAATAAAAACATTTTTAATGCTGCTAATCTGCTGTTTTCTCACATTTTAACAAACTCTAATACTAGTCATTACTCACTTCATGGAGATAATGTGCAAAAAAAAAACAAACAATTTTTTTGTTAAAAAAAAAAAGTTAATTGCAGTTTAGTAACAATAAGAAGCAATTGATTTTTTTTTGTTAGTTTTTTTTTTTTTTAGTTTATTACGAATATGCAACAAGACAAAGTAATCTTAGTCTTTAGAAATAAAACAGGTAGTAAGAGGTCATGGAAGAAAACAAAAACACAAAAAACAAAACTTATACATCTACATGACTTCATTTGCACATTCGAAAAGGAGTGAGAGGAAATATAATTTATTTAATCCCACCCTGTTGAGCCGCATTATGTAATAAATTCCCATTATGTAATAAAAGTTCAAAATGTAATAAGAATGTCACATCATCTTGTAATAAAGCCGCATTATGTAATAAACTGACGCATTTTGTAATAAACTACGTCAACGCGTTATGTAGTAAATTTTTTCGCATTATGTAGTCAGTTATTACAATTTGAGAAATTTATTACAAAATGCACTTGACGCATTTTTATTTTCAGGAAAATGTAATAACATGGTTCATTTCCAAGATCATAAGATACTGTATCAGACACAACTGACACGACAATATAATAATAATGTGCTAAATTAATCTTTAAACTGTGTGGTTAAAGTTCTGATTACATTACCTGTAGCTCCTGTGACTAATTTCTTCTAAATTGCTCTAAAATTATATTAATTTGGATTGTTATTACACAATGAACCATGTTATTGCTTTTTTTTTTTTTTTTTTAAATAAAAATGTGTCAAGTGCATTTTGTAATACATTTTTCAAATTGTAATAACTTACTGCATAATGTGAAAAAATGTACTACATAATGCGTTGACGTAGTTTATTACAAAATCCGTCAGTTTATTACATAATGCGGCTTCATTACAAGATGACGTGACATTCTTATTACATTTTGAACTTTTATTACATAATGGGAATTTATTACATAATGCGGCTCAACACAACCCCTTCAACACTCAAACATGTTACTGTAGATCAGGTTTATCTAGAACAGCAAAGTTACACAAATGGTATGAATTACAGGGTGGGGAAGCAAAATTTACAATATTTTGAGGCAGGGATTGAAAGACAGTGTATGACCAATTAGTTTATTGAAAGTCATGAGAATTTATTTGCCACAACAAAACTGACATAATAGAAAATGTTTTTATTCTATGTGTCCTCCTTCTTTCTCAATAACTGCCTTCACACGCTTCCTGAAACTTGCGCAAGTGTTCCTCAAATATTCGGGTGACAACTTCTCCCATTCTTCTTTAATAGTATCTTTAAGAAAGTCCACATTGCTGTGTGATGTTCTATTGGTAGCATGTTCTAAAACGCCCCAAACAGCAGAATCCAGAGGGTTTAGATCTGGGCTAGAAGGCGGCCATAAACATGATTCCCAAAAATTGCTAAAGTTGGATTTGTTGCTGTTGTCAACAAGTGTTTTGGTGTTCTTGTGTAAGATTTTAACTTCAAATCATATTTTACTGCATTTCTAACGGTCTTGTTGTCTACCTCAAGTTCAGTTGCCATTTTTCTCATGGATTTGGTTGGATCCTTTAGGATTTTGGATTTGAGAGCTTTAATAAAAGCTTTGGTACGTTTTTTGTTGCTTCCTCCACTTCCAGACTTTCTCCTAATAGTTTTGCTCATAGTCATTCTCTTCTTTCCATTCTAAACAGTCTTTATGGACACTCCAACTATTTTTGAAATCTCCTTTGGTGTGACGAGTGCATTCAGCAAATCACACACTCTTTGACGTTTGCTTTCCTGATTACTCATATGGGCAAAAGTTTCTGAAAAGGTATGGATAATAGTGTTAGGTATGATTATGACATCAATATATGTTTGGTTTCAAAACAACTGACGTAGTGCCTGCTGAGAAAAAACAACTAAATGTTCATTGTAAATTTTGCTTCCCCACCCTGTACAGTGTGTGGGATGATGCATAAGTGTCCACTGTGATATGGAACTAAAACAACAAAACCCATGAATATACAAGAGAAGAGCTTTGAATAACTGTCCACTCTAGTGACCAGTGTGCATGAAAGGGTTAATTTTTTTTTTCTGTTGTATGACTAATTTCCTGCTACTTTTTATTATACTTGAATGGGTCAACTGGAACATCCTATAGTTTCCACCTGGGATTAATAAAGTATTCTGACTCTGACTCTGAAGGGCTAATAATTTGTCCTGTGTCGTCGACGATCAAAACAATAATTATCCAGTACTCGTACAGATAGGCATCAATCTGAACTTTGCTCGGTGCCAGGTTTTTCAGGCCTGTAGATATAATCAAATTCCCCTCATGCCAGCCCTTCCAGATTGAATGAACAAGCACCTGCTGTGCCAGTCTGGGAAGGGGACAGCGCTGGCAGCTTGTAGATTAAATAAAGCTGTCTGGTCTGTGCCAAGGTAATGGCTTCTCAAACCACAGTTAAATGTAATACTGATTCTGTGTCACTGTTGCTTTGTTGGATAACTCTGTCTGGGGTATTGAAGGAGAAGAACACATTTAGGGTTCCAACTGAGATCCTCTCAATTCTGGGTCCATGGGAGCCTTGAAATGTTCACTTATTTATACTAGTGCGCCAAGACAGAATCATCATGAAACATATTTGACGTGATGAATCACATGGTGTTGTTTCTTTATGAAATGTCATCGCTCATTTTGACTCATTAGCTAATCATACTAGATATTATTATGATTATTATGATTATGATTATTATGATTATTATGGTTATTATGGCTATTATGATTAATAATAATAATAATAATAATAATAATAATAATAATAATAATAATGTTAACACAGAAAACATGATTACAAAGTGTTTTACAACAAACACATAAAACACTAGTGTTAATAAAAAAATAGGACCAACGGCCCTGTAGCTTACCAGCCAAATGAAAAGCTTTGGGAAATGTATCCAGATGCCATTTATTACACTGGGTTACAAAACAAATATTTTCTGCAAGTTGTCTAGGTTTTTTCAACTGAATTAGGACCATTTTGCAGCGCTAAATCCAAAAATGACACCTGTTTTTCTCAATCAGGTCAGTTTTTTTTTTTGCTAATTTGATTTTGAAAAATTTGATCTTCTCACAAAATGGATTACATTTTTGTAAACTTTATCTTGGTCACCAAGTTTAATACCAAAATAAGATTGGTAAGCACACTTTATGAAACTTGTGACTTGATTCCTGTTAGGTACAATGTTGTATTCACCACAGATGTAGCAGAATACGTCAGGCTTATTTTTGCAAGATCTTCTAGTCGAAGCCATTTCATTCACCTGTAATATTAAAAAAAAACATTAATCATTCATTTTCTGAACCCGCTTTATCCTCACTAGGGTCACGGGGGTCGCTTGGAGCCTATCCCAGCTACATAGGGGCGAAGGTCGCCAAGTCGCCAGTTCATCGCAGGGCTGAACATATAGGGGCCGTTTACACGGCGTAGGATTCAGTCGACTCCGGGAAGATTTCATCACGGATTAGCCTTCTGTTAACATGGAAACGGTGCCTAGAGTGCCTGAATCCGGAAACTTTTGATACCAGGGTCCAGGATGGAATGTTATTGATACGCTCCGCATTTCAGCTCCGTGTTAACGCGAATCGGAACGTTCCGGGGTAAAATATGACGTCACCGCGTGCGCGTGCAGCCAAGAACCGCCAGTTAACCCACTCCGGGCCAGTTGGTGGCGGTAATGCGCCTCCAAGCTGGTTTGCCAGCCTCTATGACACAATAAAGCTGCAGAAAAAGAAGGAACAACCACAACAACAACGGCCGGTTTCAGAACAACATACGTGCTGCTAACTGTGCTCAGCTCGTCTGTCCAGACAAAGAAGTCCTGCGTCTTTGTACGACCACTCGCCATTGTTGTTTGTAAATAGTGTTGTCCGCCTCTTCTTCTTCTTCTTCTCCTCATTTAAAGGCTGTCTAAACCAGAAATCGTTTGTGCGCAGGCGCCTGTTTTACCGCCACTGTTTCACTACAGCTCTACATCGCCAGCTACTGGTCTGGCATGGCCACTACAGCGTATTCAGCCGTTCTCGCGGACTCATGTTAACACAGATCGTTATCATAGCGGCATCGTCTTAACGCGGAATGATTTTATAACGCAAAGGAGAAATCTTTGCGGAGTGTTGCCGTGTAAACGTACCCATAGAGACAAACAATCACTCTCACATTCACACCTATGGGCAATTTAGATTAACCAAGTAACCTATCTGTGCATATTTTTGGATGGTGGGAGGAAGCCGGAGTACCCAGAGAGAACCCACACAGACACGGGGAGAACATCCAAACTCCACACAGAAAGGTCCCACCCCCCGTTGACTGGTGTTGGAATCGAACCCAGGACCTTCTTGCTGTGAGGCACGAGTGCTAACCACTGCACCACCGTGTCGCCCACCATTAATCATAAATTGGCAAAAGTAAAATCTTCAGAACTCGTTTATTGCAAGAAATATGAAAGAATTTTGTATCATATGATGTGAAAATGCCCATAAATGTAAGCAAAAATGTTAAAAAGCCAATATGTAGCATAGTTCAGAAAGTTGACCTGATTGAGCAAAATTAATGTGATTTTTGGATTCAGCACACCAAAATTATCCGAAATCAGCTCAAAAAACTTAAACAATAAATTTGTTGTTGACCAGTGTTATCACCCAGTTCTGTGTATTTATTCTATTACAGAAATAGCCCATGTTTTGGTCATATTCCAATCCGATCTGTAAAAAATTCAAATTCCAACTTGATATCATTGATACTGATTTACTGGACTAATCCACTTTCTATCTATTATAATGGGAAAATTTTTCAAAGTCGCACCAAATCCAGAATCAGATCCGGATCTGAATAATTTCAATACCTTGTGTTGACATCATCATACAGTGGCTGTATACCAAGTTTGAAGTCAATCAGAACTGGAGTTTCGGAGAAAAAAGACGATTGAAATTTTTTCCCCATAAGAGCCCATGTTAAATTTTCCGTAAGTTCCCGGATCCAGAAGAAGATCCTGATCAGCATGTGGACATTATGTTTTGGTCATCTCCCCATCAGGGCTGGACTGTCGAAATTTACACTGGATATCATTTATATTTACTGAGTTATTGCATCCATCCACTTCCTATCTCTTATAATGGGGAAATTTTTCAAAGTTGCACCAAATCCAGAATCAGATCCGGATCCAAATAATTTCACTAACTTTTGTTGACATCATCATAAAGAAGCTGTATACCAAGTTTGAAGTCAATGGGAATTGTAGTTTCGGAGAAGAAGACGATTGAAATTGTTGTAACGGACGACAGACGACGACTACGATGACAGATGCCACATGACAAAAATAGCTTATGGTAAACTAATAAAAAAGGCAGGAACAGAGAATAAAAGAAAAATGAAACTTAAATTAAAAACAACTAGAAGCACTCGGAGAGCGCAGACCTCCGCCAAGGCTGATCAGTGGGCCCCCCCGTGGCCCCCCCCACCCCCGATCACCCCCAAAAGTTAATCATTTCTTCCTTATCCCATTTCCAACAAACCCTGAAAATTTCATCCAAATCTGTCCATAACATTTTGAGTTATGTTGCACACTAACGGACAGACAAACAAACAAACAGACAGACAAACAAACCCTGGCAAAAACATAACCTCCTTGGCGGAGGTAATAAATACACCGAGGATAAAATGCAACAACGGTGAGTAAATAGACCCATAAAACAAAGCAATGCAACACTTAAAAGTACTAATACAGTGTTTTCCAACTTTGGGGTCGGGACCCTACGTGGGGATTAAAAACATTTTGCTTGTGTCATTCCCAAAAGTTTTGGCCATGACTGTAAATTAAAGGTAAGGTAGGAGATCCTGGAAAAACAGTTCAAGCAAGCTACATTTTGAAAACACACAATTCAAAAAATCCAAACCCTTTTCTTCAGACTTCCCCCTGAAGCCACGCCTCCAGAGTACTGGATTGTACTCGCAGAGGGGGGAGGGGGGAGGGACAAATGGTAGTTGAGTTTGATAGACATATCACTATTCAATCATTTCGATGGGTCGGTTAAAATGATTGGATGGTGTTTTTTCAGTCCTGTCCGTTCCACAGGTGACTAAAATTGTTTTATTTTTGTGTTAAAAGCTTTAATTAATTGGTTGCAATCGGGGTATGAAGGGGATTTTCAGCAATATAGTAAAAAATTCTCCACGAAAAGCATCTCCTACCCCACCTTTAATATTTAATCTTGATAGTTGTCAAAATTCCCAGTTGACTCAAATGCATCTTCTACAGTATGTATTTAATCGAAGGTTTGATTTAGAATTATTTGTCTTCATTTCATTTTTTCTCTCTCAAAATAATACAAATTTAGTCTCATGATAGAATATTAAGCATTGTTTCATGTTTCACCTTTAATGCAGCGTTAAGTGCAGCCAAACTCGGTAGTTAAAGTTCAGTTTGTGGTATTTAGTGACATCTAGAGGTGAAGTTGTAAATTTCACCTCAGCAAAAAAAAAAAAAGAAAAATAATAATAATAATTTAGTTCCCTGTAGTGGCAAAAAATGCGAGAAGTCTTCACAGGTGACGATATTTGATTCTATCTTATTGAATTATGAATGTTTTGTTCCATTTCAACTGGTAGACTTTAAAAAAAACCAATAAATGAAAGTATAATATAAATAAAAACAACTTTTGATAAAAGCGATGTTACTGATGTATCAAGATAGAAATCCTGAGGCAGGTCGTTCCACTTACTTTGAGCTGTAACCGCAGGTGTTCCATCCCCGTTAGCTTTTAAGCATCAACTGAGAACAACAGCGGATCTGAAAAAACAACAAAACAAAAAAGAAAACAAAAGACAACATATTATATTAGGGTATTATGTTTGTTTATCCATATAGGTAGGGCTGTGTGATCTCTAATGAGGTAATAGGATAAGGGACAGGATATTTTTATCTCACTTAATCAAATATAAATAAAGTATCAAGGAGAAAAAAAACAGTAACTGGAAAGGTTGTGTGTATATTTAGACTAAATGTCTCAGAAATATAATAATAATAATAATATCTTCTGTATCATGTCCCTGCGTCGCATATGTTTTGTTTTTACAAATCCCGGGGATACGGGGTGTTCACTACATCCTACATCCTGTCTAAAAACAGAAAAATCAACACTTACTGCTAAAATATATTTAAGCTCTTTTGTTTTGATCTGGTTTTGTCACAGGATCTAAAAAAATATCAGTCTTTATTTTTTAGTGCAGTGATATATTTGGTTTTCTTTACATTCATGTCTATAGAAAAGACTCATGCAGTGCAATTATAATTAGTTTTAGGAAATATCCTTATATTCAGTTATGTGGTTAACATTACGTCCAGTTTTTTCACACATATCCACAAATAACCTCATGTCACTGAAATTACGATACCGAAAAAAAGATTTGAAAGTGAAAAAAAGATCTGAAAGTGACAAAATAAGATTTGAAACCAAAACAAAAAAAGATCTGACTCTGAAAAGATAAAACATGCAACTGAAAAAAAAAAGAAAAAAAAAAAACCCTGAAAATGATGAAAATACATAATTTATTCCAAAGAATTACTGAAGTGAATCAAAATTATATTTAACCTTAAAAACTTTTCATACACTTATTTTTAATTGGAATACATCGTTTTATTTTTCAAAATTCAAGATCAAAACTTAAATTTTCTGTTTCAAATTTAATTTTTATCATCTATAAAACTTATGACCCCAAATCGACTCCATATATTACCAAGGTTATTATCGTTAACGAAAACTAATGAAATGACGAAAACTAGAATTGAAAAAATATTTTCGTTAACTGAAATAAATAAAAATTATAATTAAAAGGAAAAAAACGATAACTGAAACTGTACTGAGTGATAATAAAACTAACTAAAACAAATAAAAATTATGGATAAAATTCCCTTCATTTCTGTCTTTGTCAATGCCGGATTGATACGAAAGCGATTTATTTCGCACTAGCAATTTTAGCTAGCGGCACCATA
Organism: Sphaeramia orbicularis; assembly: GCF_902148855.1. Lineage (NCBI taxonomy): Eukaryota > Metazoa > Chordata > Actinopteri > Kurtiformes > Apogonidae > Sphaeramia > Sphaeramia orbicularis. The sequence continues at coordinate 15,406,548 of NC_043964.1, read as the reverse complement.
CGGAACTTCATGGTCCGTCACTTCTCATCAACACTTACTGCTCAGATTTAACATGGATATAATTAGGTTCTTTATTTTTGATCTGTTTTTGTCACAGCATTTATAAAAATATCAGTCTTTTTTTTTTTTAGTGCAATCATATATTTGGTTTTCTTTACATTCATGTCTATAGAAAAGACTCATGCAGCGCAATTATAATTAGTTTTATGAAATATTCTTATATTCAGTTATGTTTTTAACATTACTTCCAGTTTTTTCACACATATTCACAAATAACCTCATGTAACTGAAATTACTAAATTAAGCTATTATCAAGGTTATTATCGTAACGAAATGACGAAAACTAGAACTGAAAAAACATCTTCGTTAACTGAAATAAATAAAAACTATAATTAAAAGAAAAAAATGACAACTAACTGAAACTGCATTGTGTGTTTATAAAACTAACTAAAACGTATAAAAATTATGGATAAAATTCCCTTTGTTTTTGTCTTTGTCAATGTCAGTTTGATACGAAAGCGATTTATTTTGCACTAGCAATTTTAGCTAGCAGCACCATACAGAACTTCACGATCCATCACTTCTCGTCATTTGACCAAGTGACTACCATTAAATATCATATGGTGCCGCTAGCTAAAATTGCTATAGTGAAATAAATCGATTTCGGATCAATCCAACGTTGACAAAGACGAAAACGAAGGGAATTTTATCCATAATTTTTTCCCTTTTAGTTAGTTTTATAAACACACAATACAGTTTCAGTTAGTTAACGTTTATTTCTTTTAATTATAGTTTTTATTTATTTCAGTTAATGAAAATGTCTTTTCAATTTTGGTTTTCGTCATTTCGTTAGTTTTCGTTAACGATAATAAGCTTGCCTCACACCTGCAACTCCCGATGGACATTTACTTGGAAAAATAATCTGTTAAGTCGTATTTGGCAAAGAAAATATGTGTCTGACCTGTGGAGGGGTGTTTTTTTTTTTTCCTCTTTCCCTTCTTTTTCCTGCATGTACAGTATGTGTGCGAGCAGAAAAAAAATATGTAAAAGACAAGAACTGTTCAATATGTATGAGACTGAACTGTATGTCAAGGAATTTGTTCTGATAAATGTTCAAAAAAAGAAGCATCTGGCATGTGTCGAATGAAACCTGGAATAAAAAATCAGAAACTGAAGACCAAAAATGTCATATAGTCTGAACAAAAGGATTAAAGACAGTAAAAATCGCACATTTACCCTCGTTTTGCTTTACATACAGGCCATAAACATAACACCACCATCCTCCACAGGTCTCCCACTCGATCCAACAGTTAAAAAGGATTCTTGCTTGAATTAAGCAAAAAATATTGAATGAAGAAAAACAAATCTTGAATTAAGTAAAAAAAAAAAAAATATTGAATTAAGTAAAAAAAATCTTGAATCAAGCAAAAAAAAAAAAAAAAATCTTGAATTAAGCAAAAAAAAAATCTTGAATTAAGCAAAAAATATTTTGAATTAAGCAAAAAAAAACTTGAATCAAGAAAAAAAAATCTTGAATTAAGCAAAAAAAAATTTAATTAAGCAAAATAATCTTGAATCAAGCAAAAAATATCTTGAATTAAGAAAAAAAAATGAATTAAGCAAAAAAAAATCTTGAATTAAGCAAAAAATATCTTGAATTAAGCAAAAAAAAAAAAAAAACTTGAATCAAGCAAAAAAACTTGAATTAAGCAAAAAATTTTTGAATTAAGCAAAAAAAAAAAATCTTGAATCAAGCAAAAAAATCTTGAAATAAGCAAAAAAATTTGAATTAAGAAAAAAAATTCTTGAATTAAGCAAAAAAAAAAAAAATTGAATTAAGCAAAAAAAAAAAAAAATCTTGAATCAAGCAACAAAAATCTTGAATTCAGCAAAACAATATTAAATTAAGGAAAAAACCTTGAATTTCCTATTCTATTTGGCAAAGAAAATATGTGTCTGACCTGTGGAGGGTGTTTTTTTTTTTCCTCTTTCCCTTCTTTTTCCTGCATGTACAGTATGTGTATGAGTAGAAAAAAAAAAACATTTAAAAGACAAGAACTGTTCAATATGTATGAGACTGAACTGTATGTCAAGGAATTTGTTCTAATAAATGTTCAAAAAAAGAAGCATCTGGCATGTGTTGAATGAAACCTGGGATTAAAAATCAGAAACTGAAGACCAAAAATGTCATATAGTCTGAACAAAAGGATTAAAGACAGTAAAAATCGCACATTTACCCTCGTTTTGCTTTACATACAGGCCATAAACATAACACCACCATCCTCCACAGGTCTCCCACTTGATCCAACAGTTAAAAAGGATTCTTGCTTGAATTAAGCAAAAAAATCTTGAATTAAGCAAAAAATATTGAATGAAGAAAACAAATCTTGAAGTTAAAAAAAAAATCTTGAATTAAGCAAAAAAATCTTGAATTAAGCAAAAAAAAAAAAAGGTGAATTAAGCAAAAAAAAAAAAAATCTTGAATTAAGCAAAAAATATTGAATGAAGAAAAACAAATCTTGAAGTTAAAAAAAAAAAAATCTTGAATTAAGCAAAAAATCTTGAATTAAGCAAAAAAAAGGGTGAATTAAGCAAAAAAATCTTGAATTAAGCAAAAAAATCTTGAATTAAGCAAAAAATATCAAATAAAGCAAAAAAATAATCTTGAATTAAACAAAAAATATCTTGAATTAAGCAAAAAAAAAAATCTTGAATTGAGCAAAAAAAATAAATAAATCTTGAATTAAGCAAAAAATATCTTGAATTAAGCAAAAAAAATCTTGAATTAAGAAAAAAACATTGAATTAAGCAAAACAAATTTTGAATTAAGTAAAAAAAAATCTTGAATTAAGCAAAAAAAAAATCTTGAATTAAGCAAAAAAAAAATCTCGAATTAAGCAAAAAAACAATCTTGAATTAAGCAAAAAAATCTTGAATTAAGCAACAAATATCTTGAGTTAAGAACTCTTAAATTATCAACTCGGGATGGACATTTACTTGGAAAAATGATCCGTTAAGTCCTGTTTGGCAAGGAAAATATGTGTCTGACCTGTGGAGGAGTGTTTTTTTTTTCTTTTTCCTCTTTCCCTTCTTCTTTTTCCTGCATGTACAGTATGTGTACGAGTAGAAAAAAAAAAAACATTTAAAAGACAAGAACTGTTCAATATGTATGAGACTGAACTGTATGTCAAGGAATTTGTTCTAATAAATGTTCAAAAAAAGAAGCATCTGGCATGTGTCGAATGAAACCTGGGATAAAAAAATCAGAAACTGAAGACCAAAAATGTCATATAGTCTGAGCAAAAGGATTAAAGACAGTAAAAATCACACATTTACCCTCGTTTTGCTTTATATACAGGGCATAAACATAACACCACCATCCTCCACAGGTCTCCCACTTGATCCAACAGTTAAAAAGGATTCTTGCTTGAATTAAGCAAAAAAATCTTGAATTAAGCAAATAAAAAATCTTGAATTAAGCAAAAAATATCGAATAAGGCAAAAAAAATCTTGAATTAAGCAAAAAATATCTTGAATTAAGCAAAAAAAATCTTGAATTAAGAAAAAAACATTGAATTAAGCAAAACAAATTTTGAATTAAGTTAAAAAAACTCTTGAATTAAGCAAAAAAATCTTGAATTAAGCAAAAAAAAAAAAAAAAAACATCTTGAATTAAGCAAAAAATCTTGAATTAAGCAACAAATATCTTGAGTTAAGAACTCTTAAATTATCAACTCGGGATGGACATTTACTTGGAAAAATGATCCGTTAAGTCCTGTTTGGCAAGGAAAATATGTGTCTGACCTGTGGAGGGGTGTTTTTTTTTTCTTTTTCCTCTTTCCCTTCTTCTTTTTCCTGCATGTACAGTATGTGTACGAGTAGAAAAAAAAAAACATTTAAAAGACAAGAACTGTTCAATATGTATGAGACTGAACTGTATGTCAAGGAATTTGTTCTAATAAATGTTCAAAAAAAGAAGCATCTGGCATGTGTCGAATGAAACCTGGGATAAAAAAATCAGAAACTGAAGACCAAAAATGTCATATAGTCTGAGCAAAAGGATTAAAGACAGTAAAAATCACACATTTACCCTCGTTTTGCTTTATATACAGGGCATAAACATAACACCACCATCCTCCACAGGTCTCCCACTTGATCCAACAGTTAAAAAGGATTCTTGCTTGAATTAAGCAAAAAAATCTTGAATTAAGCAAATAAAAAATCTTGAATTAAGCAAAAAATATCGAATAAGGCAAAAAAAATCTTGAATTAAGCAAAAAATATCTTGAATTAAGCAAAAAAAATCTTGAATTAAGAAAAAAACATTGAATTAAGCAAAACAAATTTTGAATTAAGTTAAAAAAACTCTTGAATTAAGCAAAAAAATCTTGAATTAAGCAAAAAAAAAAAAAAAAACATCTTGAATTAAGCAAAAAATCTTGAATTAAGCAACAAATATCTTGAGTTAAGAACTCTTAAATTATCAACTCGGGATGGACATTTACTTGGAAAAATGATCCGTTAAGTCCTGTTTGGCAAGGAAAATATGTGTCTGACCTGTGGAGGGGTGTTTTTTTTTTCTTTTTCCTCTTTCCCTTCTTCTTTTTCCTGCATGTACAGTATGTGTACGAGTAGAAAAAAAAAAAACATTTAAAAGACAAGAACTGTTCAATATGTATGAGACTGAACTGTATGTCAAGGAATTTGTTCTAATAAATGTTCAAAAAAAGAAGCATCTGGCATGTGTCGAATGAAACCTGGGATAAAAAAATCAGAAACTGAAGACCAAAAATGTCATATAGTCTGAGCAAAAGGATTAAAGACAGTAAAAATCACACATTTACCCTCGTTTTGCTTTATATACAGGGCATAAACATAACACCACCATCCTCCACAGGTCTCCCACTTGATCCAACAGTTAAAAAGGATTCTTGCTTGAATTAAGCAAAAAATCTTGAATTAAGCAAATAAAAAATCTTGAATTAAGCAAAAAATATCGAATAAGGCAAAAAAAATCTTGAATTAAGCAAAAAATATCTTGAATTAAGCAAAAAAAATCTTGAATTAAGAAAAAAACATTGAATTAAGCAAAACAAATTTTGAATTAAGTTAAAAAAACTCTTGAATTAAGCAAAAAAATCTTGAATTAAGCAAAAAAAAAAAAAAAACATCTTGAATTAAGCAAAAAATCTTGAATTAAGCAACAAATATCTTGAGTTAAGAACTCTTAAATTATCAACTCGGGATGGACATTTACTTGGAAAAATGATCCGTTAAGTCCTGTTTGGCAAGGAAAATATGTGTCTGACCTGTGGAGGGGTGTTTTTTTTTTCTTTTTCCTCTTTCCCTTCTTCTTTTTCCTGCATGTACAGTATGTGTACGAGTAGAAAAAAAAAAACATTTAAAAGACAAGAACTGTTCAATATGTATGAGACTGAACTGTATGTCAAGGAATTTGTTCTAATAAATGTTCAAAAAAAGAAGCATCTGGCATGTGTCGAATGAAACCTGGGATAAAAAAATCAGAAACTGAAGACCAAAAATGTCATATAGTCTGAACAAAAGGATTAAAGACGTGTAAAATGAAGGTAACAGTAAATACACTTTGGTTTATAAAAGCTGTTTTTTTTCACTCAAACTGCTGTATATACAGTATGTTACTATAGTCTATAGTATTCTGTATATAGCATTAGATTAGTAATGTGAATGCGTATAAACACAGTCATGTTTATAAATCAGTGTGTAAAGGATGCCCCTCCCCCTTCCACTCTGCCCTGTTCACCCAACATCATCATCTATTATTATTATTGGTTTAATCAGTTTAGATGCTTATGAGTTATGAATGGGGGGTGGTGGTGGTGGTGGGGGGTTGTGGTTTCTTCAGGGGTCTTCAGGTCAGATGCTCAACAGAGACAGTGAGTTCAGGTTTGCATGATGAGTAGTTCAGGCTCAGAGGTGGTAGAGGAAGACAGGAAAGAGAGGTTTGTGATAGAATCGTGGCCCTGTGTTTAGTATCAGAAGAAAATAAATGAGCAAAAATATCATAACTATAAAATATTTAACAAATTCTGATTCATTATTCCTATCGATACATGTAAATAATTGGTGTAAAATACAGTTATTCATCTTTTCATGGTCATCAGATATGACCCATTTGGACGTTCAGAGCAAGGTTATTATCGTTAACGAAAACTAACGAAGTAACGAAGAGTAGAATTGTAAAAAAAATTTTCGTTAACTGAAATAAATAAAAGCTTTAATTAAAAGAGAAAAAACTGATAACTGAAACTGTATTGTGTGTTTACAAAACTAACTAAAACGTATAAACATTACGGATAAAGTTCCCTTTGTTTTCGTCTTTGTCAATGTCGGATTGTTATAAAACCGATTTATTTCCTTCAAGCAATTTTAGCTAGCGGCACCATATGATATTTAACGGTCCGTCACTTCGCTTCTTTTGTGGTTTAGAGTCGTCTTCTGGTCCTCACTCTTCCTCGAAACATGGAGACTAAAGTTCGGAGAAAGCAGCAGAGTCCTGTCAGGGATTTATTTGAATACGACGAAGAAGAAGAAGAGAAAAGATATAAAGAAACTGAAACTAAGCATTTAGAAAATAACGAAAACTAATAAAAACTAGCAAACCTGCTCTAAACACTAATTAAAACTAACTGAATTAGAGAAAAAAAAAGTGAAAACTAAATGAAAATAAAACTATAATGAAAAATCCAAAACTATTATAACCATGGTTCAGAGGCTCCTTGGTTACCATGGAAACACCGTCATCTTCTACAACATTGATTCACCAGTAAAACCCATGGAGTTGGATTAATAGTCGCTTTTCCATTAATTCTCAAATTGCGCAAATACAACTTACGCATAAAAATTTACCTAATGGAAAAACGACAATTTCGCCAATACTCTCTCTTTTTTTTTTTTTATTAAAAGTTTTTGTGAAGAAAAATGAAGAGCACTATTTCAAAAAAAAAAAAATCTGTAAAAAAAAAAAAAACAAAAAAAAAAACATGAAGAGCTGCTATAATTGTTGTTTTCTTTACTTTTCATCCTGTGTTGCTTGTGGAGGTTTTGAGAATACAATTGCAGCTATGTGGAGGAAAAAGAAACTAACTGAACTGTACCTGAATGGATACATTGTATTGTACTGAAAAAAGAGAAAATCTAATAAAAACTAAGTTCAAAACAAAACAAAACAAAAACATGAAGAACCATTGAACAACCCACAAATACTAATCACAGAAGAGGATCAAAGGTTATTTTGGTTGATTGGTGTTGAGAAATTTAGACATGTTTCCCCCCAGGATGTACCTAATGATGACCTCAGATAAACACCAAAAAATATATACTCTTCTTCTGAGTCATCCCAAAAATAATAAATATTTCAAAAAATATTGGGGCAAAAAAATAGGACCAAAATTGGGACATGAAAAGCTACCCTAGGTGTCAGTGCATTTGATCTGAAAACATGGTTTAAATGGTCTTATATACCGACATAAATAAAGACACTGTGTTAAATTTATCGATCCTAGTTGTTTTTCTAATCCAGACATGTAGGTTTTTCATGAATCTTCGTCTCATTCCAGGTTTTGTATGTAACCCATCGTGTCCACTTGTGTTACATGCAGAACCTGCCCATTTAACTCTTTCAGTGCCATGGGCCGATTAAATCAGCTTTACGAATACAACCTTTAAAGTGCCACGGGCCGATCAGATCGGCTTTGGAGAACACGCCATATTTGTGTACAAACAAACCATCCACCCCCATTTCTTTCTCACATTTCGATGACGTTCTTTCAAATCTTCTTGCAAATTACGATCAATAATGAATCGGCTGCGTCCGGTGCGTTTTGAATCTAAGTAGCAATCGGTCGGATGTTACCGAGCGGTTTTTGACCAAGGAAGAGCTCATGTTTCGTTTTCTGCTTGGGAAATTTTATGAATGAATTTATGAATGAAATCATATGCAAATTAGATGGCCATTTTGTAGTAATATCGTAAACACAGCGATCTGTCAAAACAGTCCCATCTGCTAGAAAATGAGTTCTGATGACAATTCAGACTTCGATTTTAAAAACGACGCGAAATACTGAAAAACGGCCAAATTCTGTGGCACTTTTAAGGCTTATTAGCCCCTTAACTGTCTGGCACCGAAAGAGTTAAACACAAATAAATCATGAGGGATTTTGCAACAACAGTCATTTTTATGAAACACTCTGCCTTGCATATTTACTTTGATTCACAAAATGTACCTGTGAGAGAATAAAAACATATTCAAAAAATAGTAGCGTGTAATTTTTGCGTCCTTTTTTACCACGTTACATGCGGAATTTTGTAAAAAAATAATATAAAATAATATAAAATGTGTTTTATCTTGTTTATCTCTAAATATTTCTTTCTAAAACAAACCCAAAGTGCTTCCAAACTTGCTTCATAACATTAGTCTATATCCGGTTTTAATTTTTAGCCCCTCTGTCCTGTTTTTATGGACCAGTTTCATAGTAGTATCCATATAGGAAAATACTGGATTTTCACAAAAAAAAAAAAAAAAAAAAAAAAAAGCAAAATACAGTGATAATATTACAATAAACGGTGATACATTGCTTAAGAAAGGTAAAAAAGAGAGAGACATACATTTGGGAGCTGACACAAATGTAGCATTGGGTCTTTATGGGTTAACACATGTAGAGAATTCAGATAAAATGCAGTTTCTCATCTTTTCAGAGGCATCAGACTGATCTCATTTGGACGTTCAGAGGCTCAGCGGTAAACATGGAAACACTGACATTTTCTGCAACATTGATTCACCAATAAAACCCATGGAGTTTGACAAATGACAGCGATTGTAGACGCTTGTTTTTATGTTCCGTTAATGATATATTTAGCTGGAAAAGTCACTTTTGCTTTTGTTGTCTCTGTTTTGACACAATAATCATTAAATCTACTCAGGAAAATACTAGATTTTCACTGAAAAATAAATAAAAAATAAAACACAGAGGATAATATTGTAATAAACTGTATGTAATCACGTAGGGATGATTAAATGTGAAAGTCATGAAAACATAGTTGTAGGGTTTTAAGGGTTAAGACATGTATGTGTCACAGTAGAGATTGAAATCCAGTAGGATTCCTAATCCTACTAGGACAGATAGTAATTGTAGTTTGTCCTTGGACAAACTGAAATCCTTCAAGAAATTAGGATCTGAAGATTGGAATTCCTATCTGTCCTAGGAGAATTTACAATCCTACTAGGACAGATTGTAATTCTATTTGGAAGTGGGATCTGAAGATTGGAATTGTGGAATTTCAGTCTGTCCTACGATTTTGCCATCACCATTCCAGCTGAATTATTTTCATATCTTAGATACAGTATATGGCCCTTAGGTCAGTACACATTGTAACCAGGATGCCAGCTGTCCTATCTGGTCCAACCTTATTCAATGGCCGTTTGTAACTGTCATTGGAATGTAAATGAGATATATGTCACAGTAGAGATTGAAATCCATCCTACTAGGACAGATAGTAATTTTAGTTTGTCCTAGGACAAACTAAAATTACTTTCTGTCCTAGTAGGATTAGAAATCCTACTGGATTTCAGTCTCTACTGTGACATATGTATGCACTGAGTATTAGATTATTATATAAGAATATATGATTTATTTAAAGTATATGGTTTAAAATATTATATTTAGAATAGATCTGATTAGATATTGGGAAAAGAAATTTCACGTCTATAAAAACATCCATTTTGTTTCAATCTACTTCATTTGTTTTGTTGTTTTGTATTGTTTTTGGTTCGGTTTGTTTGTTTGCTAACACTAACAGCAAAACTATTGGTTGAATTCATACCAAATTGGTTTATAGACTGCCAGTGACCCAGAATAGATGTGGTTACATTTTGGGAAAAGTAGGTCAAAGTTAAAATTTTTGAAGAATTTTTTTAACATTTTTTTCCTCCCATTTACTTAAAATGGGTGAAATTTCAAATGTCTATAAAAACATAATTTTTTTTTCAATATACCTCAAACTTGGCACATATATAGATGCAGTTGATATGCTGACATCACCACACACAGACATGATGACATCAGCTGGATCGATGCTAAAATAAGCTACAATATATGCAAGGGGCGGGGTTTGTTTTGCCTGGCACCCCTTGTTTTATTGGTTATTTTGGTCATTTTTTTCAATTAAGTCTCGTGTTTTGTTTACTTTGTTAATTTTGTAGAATATTTTCTTCATTTTCTTTTTTTTTGTCATCAGTGGGTGGTTGTCATCATTCATTGTGTTCATTTGTGTTGATTTTGCTTTTAAAAAAAGTCAGTCTTCTTATTCTTACTAAACCTTCTTTTTCATCTTATTTTCAAAAGCAGTAGGAAAATACGTCAAGTGGTGTGAAGTAGATCTGAGGGAAAAAAAATACAATTAAATTTCCGCATTATCGCATAGACATGATGACATCAGCTGGATCGATGCCAAAATAAGCTACAATAGCTGTGAGGGGCGGGGTTTGTTGTGATTGGCACCACTTGCTTGTTAACACTCTAGCAGCAAAACTATTGGTTGAATCCATACCAAATTGGGTTCATAGATTGCCAGTGACCAAGAATAGAACTAATTACATTTTGTGAAAAGTAGGTCAAAGTTAAAATTTTTATGAATTTTTTATTTTTCCCCATTTACTTATAATGGGCAAAATTTCAAATGTCTATAAAAACATAATTTTTTTTCAATTTACTTCAAACTTGGCACATATATAGAGGCAGTTGCTATGATGACATCATCACATGCATAGACATGATGACATCAGCTGGATCGATGCTAAAACAAGCTACAATATGTGCGAGGGACGGGGTTTGTTGTGCCTGGAACCACTTGTTTTATTGTTTATTTTGGTCATTTTTGTCAATTACGTCTCGTTGTTTTACTCATTTTGTAGAAAATTTTCTTTGTTTTCTTTTTTTTTAATCATCAATGGGTGATTGTCTTCACTCATTTTGTGTGTTGATTTTATTTTTTAGAAGCCAGGCTTCTTATTCTTACTAAACCTTCTTTTTCATCTTATTTTCAAAAGCAGTAGGAAAATACGTCAAGTGGTGTGAAGTAGATCTGAGGGAAAAAAAATACAATTAAATTTCCGCATTATCGCATAGACATGATGACATCAGCTGGATCGATGCCAAAATAAGCTGCAATACGTGCAAGGGGCGGGGTTTGTTGTGATTGGCACCACTTGCTATTTCTGTTTTACTTGTTCACATTGCATGATCAGAATAAATCACTAAATCTAAATTAAAAAAAAAAAAAAAAGAGGGGAGGCAGCCAAATTAATTTTTCAATAATTACACTACAATTAACTAAAAACTATAGAATAAATAGGACAGTTTATGACAGTGGTTCCCAACCTTTTTTGGCTCATGACCCCATTTTAACATCACAAATTTCTGGCGACCCCAGACATTCAAAACGGAGATTTTATTTTTTATTTTTGCTAAAATTAATTTGTTTTTGATCACATAATAGTTTGCAATGATATGTTGCAAATAAATGTTAATTTTAGACTACATTTAGTCTATATAATGTATATTGTTATGGACAGAGGCAGTAAAGCCAGGTGTAGATTACTGCACAAAGAGAGAATTTGATTTTCCTTATTCAGGATATGTACAGTCAGTCCAGCTTGGATTTACAATTAATACTGAACAAACAAGAACTCAAAATATGAATTATGAAAGAGCTGCAGCATCTGAAACTGACCACAAAGAACATTTGACAGATAAACAGAACCACAGTGCTTCAGTTTCAGCTTCAGTTTGTCATGTCTTTTATGTTTGTGATTGTCTCTCAACTATGGAAGTAAATCTGTGTCATCAGATTTTGAATTATAAAAGCCATTGAATGTCTAGCACTGAATTTTTTTGCACTGAAATTAAGTATCTGATTTTTTTTTTTTTTTTTTGCACTGAAATTAAGTATCTGAATTTGTTGTCTCAATTTTACTATGTTCATAAATTTAAAATAAAAAAGTTCAGAAGCAAAAAATTCAGACGCAAAAAATTCAGATCACACATCTACGACACCAAGGATAAGGAATCGATTCTATCTCAAGTCAAACCGGCAGCCAACTAATTGAGTTACGTTAAGTTGGTCATATGACACCAACGCAGGAAGATGGTCAGCACAGATGTGTGATCTGAAGTTTTTGCATCAGAATTTTTTGTATCTGAATTTTTTAAATTCTAAATTTATACATAGTTAAACATAGTTGAATTCAGAGACAAAAAATTCAGACACTTAATTTCGGTGCAAAAAAAAAAAAAATCAGCGTTAGAAATTCAATAGCTTTTATGAGTCAAAATCTGATGACACAGATTTAGTGCCATACGGATGTGTGATCTGAAATTTTTCCTTCTGAATTTTTTTGCATCTGAATTTTTTTGCTTCTGAATTGTTTTATTCTAAATTTATGAACATAGTAAAATTGAGAGACTAAAAAATTCAGATACTTCATTTCTGTGCAAAAAAAAAAAAAATCAGATACTTAATTCCAGTGCAAACAAATTCAGTGCTAGAAATTCAATAGCTTTTATAATTCAAAATCCGATGAGACAGATTTACTTCCATACTCAACTCACCATATATTGTTGATTAGTAAGTTTTTATTTGTTTGTCCTTTTTTGTTTTTCAATTATTTATTAGAAATTTCAGGCGACCCCATTTGAATTCCAGGCGACCTCACGTGGGGTCCCGACTCCAAGGTTGAAAACCACTGGTTTATGATGAACTGTAGTGTGTGATAACGCTAACATTTCCATAGCAGACACACAGATGCTCTTCCTTTTTGTCCATCCTTATAAAGCTATTCACTCTGTCAAAACGTTCCCACTTTCTCTTCTTTTTTATCAATCTCGCTTGAGATAATGCAGTTTCTTATTTCATGACCACACACTGGTGGTTGCCATGACAAAGAATCAATCCTAAACTGTAACAAATGGCTTCAATTCATAGAGGGAAATGGTTCCCATTTGTCCCCAGCTGGTCAATACACATTTGAGGTCCAGTTGAGAGCTCTTTAATGAATGTGTGCTGGCTTGTTTACCCTGGGAGACAGAGACATAATTTCTGCCTGCATGTCTTTGGCCACATTTCACCGGGGTTTCACGCTATGATTGCCGCAGAGCTGCTTTTTCGACAAAATGTTCTGGGCTGATCAGACCTTTTTTTCATTGGCACGTTACATCACATTCATCCACCAGAGTAAAGGATGGAGATGGAGATCAGTGCAGCTTTGTATGCTCCTGTCGCATCCCTTTTTTTTTTTTTTTAAAGGGCAGTACTTAAGGATGGAACAGTGTGAAAACATGCACCCAATCTGCAATACGGAAAATAAATGGGACGCCGCAGAGGTTGACCTATACTGTACCTTTGTCTGTTTGGTATAAAAGGACATAAAGCTGTCTGTGCATGTAAACCAGTCCTAGTGCTGCCAGAGAGTTCAAGGGCAGGGGCAAATTCATAATCAATAACTGCTAAAGATCCTAATTTAGCACATTATTCATCTTGACTACTTCGCTCTATGGATATTGATCGACGGACAATGTCGTTGAAATGACGAAGACGAATAGGTGGAGAAAAAAAAATGACTTATTAACCCTTTCATGCATAGTGGTCACTCCAGTGGACAGCTGTTCAAAGCTGTTCTCTTGTACAGGGTGACACAAAAAAAACGGGAACTTTTTAACAATCCAATAAAACCAAGAGTGATGGAAGAAAAATATTTTATTCATAGTAATTGAAACCTTAAAACATGCCATTTAAGAAACAATGATAGAATTTTCATTTTTTAAAAACTACTTCCTGTAGATGGCGTCCTCCTGTACAAATGCATTCTTAAAATCTGCTGTTGAGATTCCTCATTGACCGCTGCAACATCTCAGCTGGGATACTGTGAATTTCATCCTGAATTCTCTGTTTTAACTCATCCACAGTTCTTGGTCGAGTCGTGTACACGAATTGAACGCCGTGGGCTCCGTAAGACAGACTCGCGTACAACATCAATGTTCTGTGGAGTACGAGCACTTCTTGGTCGTCCTGTTGGTTTCTTCTTTAGGGCAGATCCAGTCTCTTCAAAGTTATTAATCCAACATTTTATCGTGTGTTTTGATGGAACAGCACCATGACGTCCTAAGTTGTAAAAACATCGGAACTCCCTCTGTGCAACTGTCAAACTATTACTGTTTTTATAAAACATTTTTATGGCTAACGCACGCTGTTGCCCGTTCCAGTGATCCATGGTTACTAAAATGGGGGTGTGTTTACTTGCTCAAGGTGCTCATGTCTGCCAATACGCACTTCAAAAGTTCCCGTTTTTTTGTGTCACCCTGTATATTCATGAGTTTTGTTGTTTTAGTTCCATATCAGCCAACACAGTGGACGTTTATGCACCATCCTAAACACTGACATTCAGACCATTACTGGGTAAGACTTTATAATAAGTACACACTATGAAGCATTAGTTAAGCATTAACAAATACTGAATTCATCATTTATTAACCCTTTCATGCATGAATTATGTGAACCTTAGTCAATTTTTTTTCTTGAGTGTTTTTTACTGGGTGGGGAAGCAAAATTTACAATATTTTGAGGCAGGGATTGAAAGACAGTGTATGACCAATTAGTTTATTGAAAGTCATGAGAATTTATTTGCCACAAGAAAATTGACATAATAGAAAATGTTTTTATTCTATGTGTCCTCCTTCTTTCTCAATAACTGCCTTCACACGCTTCCTGAAACTTGCGCAAGTGTTCCTCAAATATTGGGGTGACAACTTCTCCCATTCTTCTTTAATAGTATCTTCCAGACTTTCTCGTAATAGTTTTGCTCATAGTCATTCTCTTCTTTCCATTATAAACAGTCTTTATGGACACTCCAACTATTTTTGAAATCTCCTTTGGTGTGACGAGTGCATTCAGCAAATCACACACTCTTTGACGTTTGCTTTCCTGATTACTCATATGGGCAAAAGTTTCTGAAAAGGTATGGATAATAGTGTTAGGTATGATTATGACATCAGTATATGTTTGGTTTCAAAACAACTGACGTAGTGCCTGCTGAGAAAAAACAACTAAATGTTCATTGTAAATTTTGCTTCCCCGCCCTGTATTCCTCCTGAAAAAAACAATGCAATTGAGATTTTTTTTTTTTTTTAATTTCCTAGAGTTACAAAAATGTCCACTCAGCTACACCATGCACTTTAATTTTGAAGAAAAAAAAAAACATGTATTCAAAACTTAATATCAAAAAGGGATGATAAAACAATGAAATAAAAACATTTTTAAAGCTGCTAATCAGATGTTTTCTCACATTTTAACATATTTTAATATGAGTGATTACTGACTTCACAGAGATAAAATTAAAAAAAAAACCTCTTTGTTTAAAAAAACAAACAAACAAAAAAACCCACAACTATTAATTACAGTCTAAAAATTGCCAATTGATTTACATTAAACATGTTAGAGCAGATCAGGTTTCTCAATAACAGCAAAGTTACAGTAATGGTCTGAATGTCAGTGTATGGGATGATGTATAAGTGTCCACTGTGTTGGCTGATATGGAACTAAAACAACTAAATCCATGAATATACGAGAGGCTTTGAATAACTATCCACTGTAGTGACCACTGTGCATGAAAGGGTTAAGCATATTTCTGACATGAATACTCATTAACCCTTTCATGCATGAATTATGAGAACCTTAATCAAGATTTTTTTCCTCAGTGTTTTTATTCATCTTTAGGCATGAAAAAAAAACAAACAAAAAAACAATTTGATTGATTTTTTTATTAACCTATTTTTCATGGAGTTACGAAAATGTCCACTCAGCTGGACACCGTGCATTTCATTTTAGAAGCAAAGAAACATGCATTTACTGATATACAGTGGGAAAACTATGAAATAAAAACACTTAATGCTGACGTTTTCTCACATTTTAACATACCTGCATGGAGATAATATGCAAAAAAAAAAAAACAAAACAGAAAACAAAACTGTTAATTACAGTCTAATAACAACTACCATTTTTTTTTTTTTTTTTTTTTTTTTTTTACACTCAAACAAGTTACTGATCAGTTTTATCTACAGGGTGTCCCATAAGTCTCCGTACATAGGAGACATAATACATTCCATGGTTCTAACATGTATTTCTTTATATTTCTTCTTTATAGTTCTTCAGCAGTGGAGGACACGCATTGAAATGTGTTGCCGACAAAATGGCAGTCATATAGAGCATATTATATAAATAAAAATGGTTTATGTCAAGAAACATTTATTTTTCTTATGTATGGAGACTTACGGGACACCCTGTAGAACAGCAAAGTTACAGTAATGGTGTGAATGTCAGTGTATGAGATGATACATAAGCATCCACTGTGTTGGCTGATATGGAACTAAAACAACAAAACCCATGAATATATAAGAGAACACCTTTGAACAGCTGTCCACTGTAGTGACCACTATGCATGAAAGGGTTAATATATGGTTTATAAGCACAGTTTTACTCATCATTAATAAGAACATTAGTTATGTATTAACAAAAACTGAATTCATCATTTATAAAGCATATTTTTGACATGAATACTCATGAATATATGGTTTATAAGCACAGTTATAATGGTTTTACTCATCATTCATAAGCTCATCTACAATGTGCTTAATGATTGTATTGTCATACTTTATAAATTATGGATTCAGCGTTTAAACATTTAGTATTGCATCACTTACAAACAAGTTCTGATGTGCGTTTATGCTTGAAAATACACTATTCAGACATATACGTTAGTGAATATGTTAGTGTGTATTTTATACTAACTCACATTTATTTTCCAATAGATGTACTATAAACAGTTATTAAGACAGGGATTCATTATTTCAGGTAGTTATAAAGCACTTACTACTCATTAATTAAGTCTATGATGTGAGCTCATCTAAAGTGTGCACTATCTACGACATTTAAAGCATTTACAAATGAGATTTAAAGGTTGTCATTGCCTAAAGATGCACAAAAGTCTGAGTTATTCTAACAAAGGAAAGACACAGCACATGGGATTATCAAATAAACTGCAGGATTGAATGAGGAATGACAACACTGGTCAACAACAAATTTATTGTTTAAGTTTTTTGAGCTGATTCATCTCTGCTTTTTGCAGATGATGTTGTCCTGTTGGCCTCATCGAACCTGGACCTTCAGCGTGCACTGGGGCGGTTTGCAGCCGAGTGTGAAGTGAGCGGGATGAGGATCAGCACCTCCAAATCTGAGGCCATGGTTCTCGACCGGAAAAAGGTGGTTTGCCCTCTCCAGGTCGGTGGGGAGTCTTTGCCCCAAGTGGAGGAGTTTAAGTATCTCGGGGTCTTGTTCACGAGTGAGGGAAGGATGGAGCGTGAGACTGACAGACAGATCGGTGCAGCGTCTGCAGTGATGCGGTCGCTGTACCGGTCGGTTGTGGTAAAGAAGGAGCTGAGCCGAGAGGCGAAGCTCTCGATTTACCGGTCAATCTACGTTCCTACCCTCACCTATGGTCATGAGCTTTGGGTCATGACCGAAAGGACAAGATCCCGGATACAAGCGGTCGAAATGAGTTTCCTCCGCAGGGTGGCTGGGCGCACCCTTAGGGATAGGGTGAGGAGCTCAGTCACCAGGGAGGAGCTCGGAGTAGAGCCGCTGCTCCTCCGCGTCGAGAGGGGCCAGCTGAGGTGGCTTGGGCATCTGTTTTGGATGCCTCCTGGACGCCTCCCTGGGGAGGTGTTCCGGGCATGTCCCACCGGGAGGAGACCTCGGGGAAGACCCAGGACACTTTGGAGAGACTATGTCTCTCGGCTGGCCTGGGAACGCCTCGGGATCCCCCCGGAAGAGCTGGAGGAGGAGTCTGGGGAGAGGGAAGTCTGGGCATCCCTGCTTAGACTGTTACCCCCGCGACCCGGCCCCGGATAAGCAGAAGATAATGGATGGATGGATGGATGGATGGATGGAGCTGATTTAGGATAATTTTGGTGTGCTGAATCCAAAAATCACATTAATTTTGCTCAATCAGGTCAACTTTCTAAACTATGCTACATATTGGCTTTTTAACATTTTTGCTTACATTTATGGGCATTTTCACATCATATGATACAAAATTCTTTCATATTTCTTGCATTAAACGAGTTCTGAAGATTTTACTTTTGCCAATTTATGATTAATGTATTTTTTAATATTACAGGTGAATGAAATGGCTTCGACTAGAAGATCTTGCAAAAATAAGTCTGACGTATTCTGCTACATCTGCGGTGAATACACCATTCTACCTAACAGGAATCAAGTCACAAGTTTCGTAAAGTGTGGTTACCAATCTTATTTTGGTATTAATTATTATATTTTGTGAGAAGATCAAATTTTTCAAAATCAAATTAGCAAAAAAAACCCTGACCTGATTGAGAAAAACAGATGTCATTTTTGGATTTAGCGGTGCAAAATGGTCCTAATTCAGTTGAAAAAACCTAGACAACTTGCAAAAAACATTTTTTTGTAACCCAGTGTTATTAATGATGAGTAAAACATTTAAAACTGTGCTTATAAACCATATACTAATGAATATTCATGTCAGAAATATGCTTTATAAATAATAATTTCAGTATTTGTTAATGCTTAACTAATGCTTCATAGTGTGTACTGTATTATTATGAAGTATTACCAACTACTGGAACTTTGCTGCTCATGATAAACCAGATCTGCAGTAACATGTTTTAGAGTATATCAGTTGCTAATTGTTATTAGACTGTAATTAACAGTTTTCTGAAACATTTTTTTTGTTTTTATTTGCATATCCTCCTGGGACCCAGCAATGCATTTTGTCCTCTGTAGGGACAAAAGTTTGACAGTTTAACTTAAAAAATGAAAAAAAAAAAAAAAAAAAAAAGGAAATTCCATTTTTTTTTTTTAAAAATCAATAAATAAATACAAATTATTTTAAAAATGTATCTGAAAAAACTGTTGCATTTTGCAGTTTCCAATCAAGGCAATTTTTTAGTGTAAAAAAGCTAAAACTGTGAAATTCCTGGGTCTCAGGAGGATATTATCTCCATGAAATAAGTAATAACTAATATTAGAGTATGATTAAATGTGGGAAAACACAATTACCGGCATTAAAAATGTTTTTATTTCATAGTTTTCACACAGTATATCACTTTCTGATGATGAGTTTTAAATACATGTTTCTTTGCTTCAAAAATTAAACACATGGTGTCCAGCTGAGTGGATATTTTTGTAACTCCACAAAAAATAGGTTAATAAAATATAAAAATTCATTTGCATTGTTTTTTTTTCATGCCTGAAGAGGAATAAAAACACTCAAGAAAAAATATTGACTAAGGTTCTCATGCATGAAAGGGTTAAACACTGTGATAACACTGGTATCGGTCGGTAAATGTGGAAAATAATCAAATTTTCCTGCAGAAATCCTTTATGAAATGCACCTTTGACCAAATTTGCCTGATTGTTTATTGGCGCAGATTTTGGGGGCGCCTCAGTTCATTATAGATCGATGATGAGGGTTGGTCATCTTGGCCGCCGCCGCCGCTGCCGCTCGACGGACATCGATAAGCATCCATTTACAGCAGCATCCAACAAATGGGGAAGGAATTCAATTTGCCAGCATTCATTCAAAACTATTTTGTTCCATGTCTTTGCTGACATCTACCATCAAGCAAAACCAATGTGGTGGAACCCACAGACGGGCTGCAGGCTGACAGTAAATGCTTCTCCCATTACTGCAGGAACAGATCAATCCACAGTCACTACGCAGACACAAGAGACAATTGACTATAAATATGTATGATTTTAGATTTGGGTGGAAATTTGTTTTTGGTGCGTTGTCCGACACGGACTGAACAGGAAGTGCCTGCATGCATGGAAGTACTTCTGCTGCAACAACTCGTATCTGTGTGACAGAGAGGATTCAGCTCATACACATGCATTAACCTGCTTGCGTCCCCCCCCCCCCCACCCCCCACTGAAGGGGGGGCAAGGGGGTGTTGTTTTGGTTCGGTTTGTTTGTTTGTTTGCTAACACTAGCAGCAAAACTATTGGTTGAAGTCATACAAATTTGGTTTATATACTGCCAGTGACCCAGAATAGATGTTATTAGAATTTAGGAAAAATAGGTCAAATTTCAAATTTTTTATGAATTTTTTTACATCTTTTTTTTCCCATTTACTTATAATGGGCGAAATTTCACATGTCTGTAGCATCAAAACTATTGGTTGAATTCATACCAAATTTGGTTTGTAGATTGCCAGTGACCCAAAATAGATGTGGTTACATTTTGGGAAAAGTAGGTCAAAGTTCAAATTTATAGGAATTTTTAAAATCTTTTTATTCCCCTCATTTACTTATAATGGGTGAAATGTCTCATGTCTAGCAACAAAATTATTGATTGAATTCATACCAAATTAGGTTTATAGATTGCCAGTGACCCAGAATAGATCTCATTACATTTTGGAGAAAATATATCAAAGTTCAAATTTTTTATGAAATTTTTACCTCTGTTTTTCCCTATTCACTTACAATGGGCAAAATGTCAAAAGTCTGTAGCAGCAAAACTATTGGTTGAATTCATACCAAATTTGGTTTATAGATTGCCAGTGACCCAGAATAGAAGTGGTTACATTTTGGGAAAAGTAGGTCAAAGTTCAAATTTATTTGAATTTTTAAAATCTTTTTATTCCCCTCATTTACTTACAATGGGTGAAATGTCACATGTCTGTAGCAACAAAACTATTGGTTGAATTCACACCAAGTTTGGTTTTTAGATTGCTAGTGACCCAGAATAGATGTTATTACAATTTGGGAAAAATATGTCAAAGTTCAAATTTTTTGATGAATTTTTTTTCAATAAAATAATCACACATGAAAATTAGGGCAAAAAAGATTAGCAATCTTACTCCAAAAAAGTATCTGTTTAAAATATGCAAATATGTGAGAGCCTTCCATCGGTTAATTACAGTGATTAACCTTTTAATGCCAACAGTTGCAAATTTACAACATACCCAAAACTCTATCTATTTTATGTACTGTAGTCAAATTCACAATCTGCACTTAATTTAGCATCTGCTTGAAAGCAAAAACACAAATAATTCACATTTTTAATATACTGGGTTCAAAACCGAAGAACACTGAAGATATTAACAATGAAGTGAAATAATATCATAATAACTTATAAATATTGACAAGTACAAATTTTCTTTTTGGGTTAAAGTGAAAACACAAAACAAAACATTACACTATGAAAATATTTACATCTACGAACTACCCTTTCACAATACAACGAGAATAATCTGAATAAATATCAACAACTTGAAATGTGTGAACAAAATTAAGTGCAAAAAATAGAAATTGTTTTTATTTTTGTTCCAAATTCCAAACTCTAAAAATTTCAACCATATTTTGCCTGTTACTAAATATTTGTGTAACATTGTGTGTAATGCTCATGTATAAATGATAAGTTGAAGCAAAATATTGTTAAAATTGCACTTATTTTCTCAAGAAATTTCATTTTTTTCAGGTTATTCACATCTTTTTTGTTAACTGACAGTTTGTAAAAGTAAATATTTTATATAATTTAACGTTTTTTATTGCACTAAAACAAATAGAACCTTGGAGTTCTCATTATTTAGAGGTAATCATGTTATTATTTTACTGGTCTGGCAATTTTGAGATCAAATTTGGCCCCTGAACTAAAATGAGTTTGAAACCCCTGCTATAAAACATAAAAATTGGAGTGTGTTTTAATGGAAAAAGGTCATGTGGTCTGATGGGTCCAGACTGACCCTGTTTCTAGAGTGGTGAAGAAAGGCAGATAAAATGATTACCCATCATGCCTAGTGCCTACAGTATAAGCCTATGGGGGCAGTGTTATGATCTGGGGTTGACTCAGGTGGTCAGGTCTAAGTTCAGCAACGTTATGTGGCCAAAATATTAGGTCAGACCTGAACCACGTTGAGAATCTTTAGGGTGCGCTGCAGAAGACTTTCCACAGCGGTCTGACTCCATCGTCGATACAAGATGTTGGTGAAAAATCGATGAAACTCTAGATGGAAATAATTGCCGTGGCATTTATTGTGGTGGAGCATAAATGATGACGCAGCAAATGCATCCTGTAATCAAAGCTAAAGGCGATCTAATGACATATTCTGTATCCTTTTGTCTGGACAGTGTATACGCATCTGTACTATATTTACACTGAATATGTAGGAGAATAAAAACTATGATACAGTAACAGAAATGTTCAAGGAAACTGCACATACCTCAGTAGATTAAAACAAATGGACTTTTTAATATATACGGATTATTCAGTATATTTGGAGCCTATTTATTTATGAAGTTCATATCTTTATTTTGAAGCTTACACTGACTTAATATTAATGTTATATCATTATTATTTTGACGTGAAGACTGAGACTTTAGAAACATGATGGACTCAATTCTCATTACAAAAACCCCAAATTATGTGCAAATAAAATAACATAATATGAACTATTCGTATATTAATATTGACAACTAAATAAAAATAAATGTTCATGGACATTATTAAAGGAAAGGGAATGTGCAATGTCTTCAAGTGTTATTGATGTAAAGTATTTATTTTCAGATGTTTGTTGCAAGGTATTATTGTCTTTTAGTTTTTCTATCTATCGATCGTTCGTTCTGTTATCTGTCCATCCATCCATCCATCCATCCATCCATCCATCCCTCTCTCTCAAATAAAACTGACCCAAATTGAAAAAACTAAATACATTGTTCATTCGTTCGTTCGATCTATGAATTGCATTAAGGGGCTTTATTTGAATACGACAGCGAAGAAGATACAACAAAACTAAAATTAATACTAAAACTATAAAAGGTCATAAAACTATATTGAAAACAGAAATATATGATTGAGATTTCAAATTATAGGAGTGATAAGTTATGTTATTATTCATTCTTAGAGAACTTTCCGAGGGACTGAATTTAGTTTGTATAAAAAGTTCTGTAATTTTCTTGAAAATCCTTTTTTGGTAAAAATTTTAATGGATTTAGAAACTTAAGATGTTATACTATTGAACTACAAAAAGTTTGAAATCATTATCTCAATTCTAATTTTTTGATTCAAAGTCAACAGGCGCGTGACTTGACCCTAAACTAAAACTAATTATTTAGGAAAAAAAATGAAAACTAATAAAAACTAGTAAACCTGCTCTAAAAACTAATCAAAACTAACTGAATTAGAGAAAAAAAAAGTCAAAACTAAATAAAACTAAACTATAATGAAAAATCCCAAACTATTAGAACCTTGATCTATACAAACTCCACTTCCTTAAATGTTCCCCACTGGCTTCAGTAGTGTTGTGTTTGTAGCAGAGTAAATCCACCTGGACTCATGTTATGATGCTGCGTTCACTGTCGCAGTTACTCCTCAGGCTGTTACGGTGATTATTACCGCCTCCACTCCTTCAGACTGAAGATCAAGGTGTAATAAATCGGCGTGTCTATAGGTGGCACTACATCAACATCAACAGCAGAGGGAGAAACTCATGGCTCCTCACAGATCCCAGTAAAACACACACTTATCATATTTATCTGACTGTACTGCACATGCTCATTAGCTGTCATGCCTGTTTGTATGTCGTATGTTTAATGGACGCTCATTAAAGTCTATCATACACTCCATTAAACCACTTTGCATCTCATCATCTCATACGTCTAATGGCTCAGAGCATGGTTAATGTCTGGTCTGCTACAGGTTTTCATTAAGATTAAATGTTTTGTCCTTCGCTGTGTTGGTAGAGTCAGACCAAGGTTAGAATCTTATATATGTATGTATGTACATACAGGGTGGGGAAGCAAAATTTACAATGAACATTTAGTTGTTTTTTCTCAGCAGGCACTACGTCAATTGTTTTGAAACCAAACATATACTGATGTCATAATCATACCTAACACTATTATCCATACCTTTTCAGAAACTTTTGCCCATATGAGTAATCAGGAAAGCAAACGTCAAAGAGTGTGTGATTTGCTGAATGCACTCGTCACACCAAAGGAGATTTCAAAAATAGTTGGAGTGTCCATAAAGACTGTTTATAATGGAAAGAAGAGAATGACTATGAGCAAAACTATTACGAGAAAGTCTGGAAGCGGAGGAAGCAACAAAAAACGTACCAAAGCTTTTATTAAAGCTCTCAAATCCAAAATCCTAAAGGATCCAACCAAATCCATGAGAAAAATGGCAATTGAACTTGAGGTAGACAACAAGACCGTTAGAAATGCAGTAAAATATGATTTGAAGTTAAAATCTTACACAAGAACACCAAAACACTTGTTGACAACAGCAACAAATCCAACTTTAGCAATTTTTGGGAATCATGTTTATGGCCGCATTCTAGCCCAGATCTAAACCCTCTGGATTCTGCTGTTTGGGGCGTTTTAGAACATGCTACCAATAGAACATCACACAGCAATGTCGACTTTCTTAAAGATACTATTAAAGAAGAATGGGAGAAGTTGTCACCCGAATATTTGAGGAACACTTGTTCACACAAGTTTCAGGAAGCGTGTGAAGGCAGTTATTGAGAAAGAAGGAGGACACATAGAATAAAAACATTTTCCATTATGTCAATTTTCTTGTGGCAAATAATCTCTCATGACTTTCAATAAACTAATTGGTCATACACTGTCTTTCAATCCCTGCCTCAAAATATTGTAAATTTTGCTTCCCCACCCTGTGTGTGTGTGTGTGTGTGTGTATATATATATATATATATATATCATACTAAAATTGATATTTGAAAAAAATAAAATAACGGTTGTTCCGAGGGACCAATAAAGGCTCCATTTTCAAAGAACTGGAATTTTCTGTCAGTGATTTAATGGTTCAGGCTTTACAGGGTTAAAAGAACATGATATAGTTTGCATTTCTATATTAACCCTTTCATCCACAGTGGTCACTGCAGTGGACAGCTGTTCTACAGCTGTTCTCTTACATATGGATGGATTTTGTTGTTTTAGTTTCATATCTGCCAACACATTGGATGCTTTTGCATCATCCCATACACTGCAACTGATAACATTACTGTAACTTTGCTGTTCTTGATAAACCTGATCTAACATGTTTGAGTGTAAATCAATTCCTTGTTATTGTTATTAGACTGTGATGAACAACAAAAGTTGTTTTTTTTTTTTGCATATTATTTCCATGAAATGAGTAATAACTAGTATTCGAGTATGTTAAAATGTGAGAAAACATCAAATTAGCAGCATTAAAATGTTTTTATTTCATAGTTTTCACACAGTGTATCTGTAAATGCATGTTTCTTTGCTTCCTCAAAAATTCAACACGTGGTGGACATTTTTTTCAACTCCATGAAAAATAGCTTCATAAAAAAAAATATTTGCATTGTTTTTTTTAATGCCTGAAGAGGAATTAAATCACTCAAGAAAAACATCTTGATTAAGATTCTCATAATTCATGCATGAAAAGGTTAAATATGGGCAAAAATTATTCTTTGAACAGTGTTTAGGTTATTGCATTTTTTAGTTTTTGGTTCTGGGAGACTGTACGCCAAAATTTCTTGCTGATGTTTGCCAAATTTTCTGGCTTATTTTTTGTAAATACATAATTTTGTAAGAGAAATGATGTCACCCATCGGTCAAAATTGTCTTTAGTGACAATAAAATTTAGCAGCAGAACCCCAGTGTGTGTCCTGCAGTGAGATTATATTCATAATTTGTGGCAACACTTGAGTTTAGTTTAATAATAGCCAAGGTTACAATAGTTTTAGATTTTTTTTATTATAGTTTAGTTTTATTTAGTTTTGACTTTTTTTTTTTCTCTAATTCAGTTAGTTTTAATTCGTTTTTAGAGCAGGTTTGCTAGTTTTTATTAGTTTTCGTTATTTTCTAAATGCTTAGTTTTAGTTTAGCTTTACTTTTGTCGTCTCTTTTCTCTTCTTCTCCGTCGTATTCACATAAATCCCAGACAGGACTCTGCTGCTTTCTCCCAACTTTAGTCTCCATGTTTCCAGGTAGAGTGGGGACCAGAAGACGACTAAACGACAAGTGACAAGAAGTGACGGACCGTGAAGTACTGTTTGGTGCCGCTAGCTAAAATTGCTAGAGCGAAATAAATTGCTTTTGTATCAATCTGACACTGACAAAGACGAAAACGAAGGGAATCTGATCTATAATTTTTATATGTTTTAGTTAGTTTTGTAAACACACAATACAGTTTCAGTTAGTTATCGTTTTTTTCATTTTAATTATAGTTTTTATTTAACGAAAACGTTTTTACAATTCTAGTTTTCGTCATTTCGTTAGTTTTCGTTAAAAATAATAACCTTGCGCCAGACACGATCAGCTCCAGTGAAAGAACCAGACCTCAAAGTCAAAGCGGCCGCTGTGCATGTGACCTGTGCATAAGTCGTGCTGGCATATTATTGTCTTTAGTACAAAAAAAAAACAAAAAAAAAAACGCTGGATAAAAAACACGGTTTGCTCTGTGAGTGCTTCCACATGATGCAGTGATACTGCACGGGCACAAACTCCAGCGGTCGCTCAAGGTCAGGTGTCTCGCCGTGCTGTTTTAATCACACCCAGGGGGAAATAGCATCACTTCAATAAGGTTAAGGTGGTTTCTGATGAACACAGAACATGTTGGAATAAGGAATTTTGAGCATCACGTCAACAGCCTGAGAATGTTTAATACTGCGAGGCTGGGTTTAGACTTCATTTACGCTATTTTTGTTTGAAAGGATGTGGTCGCAGCGGTAATTCGGAGCTCAGCTTACCCAGATCGGTGCATTGATTAGAAATGTGAATGAACCTCCCGCAGAGGTCAATGAAACTAAAGGGCAACGATGTTCTTACTTCCACACTGTCATTTTCACCCACAGGTCTAATAATAGACCTTGTTGAGCCGCATTATGTAGTAATGGTGCAATATGTAATATCTGGAAGTAAATCTGTCTCATCAGATTTGGAATTATAAAAGCTATTGAATTTCTAGCACTGATTTTTTTTGCACTGAAATTAAGTGTCTGAATTTTTTTTTCTTTTTTTTTGCACAGAAAATTAAGTATCTGAATTTTTTTTTTTTTTTTGCACGGAAATGAAGTATCAGAATTTTTTTGTCTCTCAATTTTACTATGTTCATAAATTTAGAATAAAAAATTCAGAAGCAAAAAATTCAGATGCATAAAATTCAAAAAGGAAAAAATTCAGATCACACATCCATATGGCAGTAAATCTGTCTCATCAGATTTGGAATTATAAAAGCTATTGAATTTCTAGCACTGATTTTTTTTGCACTGAAATTAAGTGTCTGAATTTTTTTTTCTTTTTTTTTGCACAGAAAATTAAGTATCTGAATTTTTTTTTTTTTTTTTTGCACGGAAATGAAGTATCAGAATTTTTTGTCTCTCAATTTTACTATGTTCATAAATTTAGAATAAAAAATTCAGAAGCAAAAAATTTAGATGCATAAAATTCAAAAAGGAAAAATTTCAGATCACACATCCATATGGCAGTAAATCTGTCTCATCAGATTTGGAATTATAAAAGCTATTGAATTTCTAGCACTGATTTTTTTTGCACTGAAATTAACTATCTGATTTTTTTTTTTTTTTTGCACTGAAATTAAGTATCAGAATTTTTTGTCTCAATTTTACTATGTTCATAAATTTTGAATAAAAAATTCAGAAGCAAAAAATTCAGATGCATAAAATTCAAAAAGGAAAAATTTCAGATCACACATCCATATGGCAGTAAATCTGTCTCATCAGATTTTGAATTATAAAAGCTATTGAATTTCTAGCACTGATTTTTTTTGCACTGAAATTAACTATCTGATTTTCTTTTTTTTTTTTTGGCACTGAAATTAAGTATCAGAATTTTTTTGTCTCAATTTTACGATGTTCAGAAATTTAGAATAAAAAAAATTCAGAAGCAAAAAAATTCAGTTGCAAAAAATTCAGAAGGAAAAATTTCAGATCACACATCCGTATGGCAGTAAATCTGTCTCATCAGATTTTGAATTATAAACGCTATTGAATTTCTAGCACTGATTATTTTTGCACTGAAATTAAGTATCTGAATTTTTTTTTTTTTGCATGGAAATTAAGTATCTGAATTTTTTTTTTTTTTTTTGCATGGAAATTAAGTATGTGATTTTTTTAAAAATTTAATTTAATTTTTTTTGCACTGAAATTAAGTATCAGAATTTTTTTCTCTCAATTTTACTATGTTCATAAATTTAGAATAAAAAATTCAGAAGCAAAAAATTCAGATGCATAAAATTCAAAAAGGAAAAATTTCAGATCACACATCCATATGGCAGTAAATCTGTCTCATCAGATTTTGAATTATAAAAGCTATTGAATTTCTAGCACTGATTTTTTTTGCACTGAAATTAAGTATCTGAATTTTTTTTTTTGCATGGAAATTAAGTATGTGATTTTTTTTAAAAATTTAATTTAATTTTTTTTGCACTGAAATTAAGTATCAGAATTTTTTGTCTCTCAATTTTACTATGTTCATAAATTTAGAATAAAAAATTCAGAAGCAAAAAATTCAGATGCATAAAATTCAAAAAGGAAAAATTTCAGATCACACATCCATATGGCAGTAAATCTGTCTCATCAGATTTTGAATTATAAAAGCTATTGAATTTCTAGCACTGATTGTTTTTGCACTGAAATTAACTATCTGATTTTTTTTTTTTTTTTTTGCACTGAAATTAAGTATCAGATTTTTTTTTTTTTGCACTGAAATTAAGTATCTGATTTTTTTTTTTTGCACTGAAATTAAGTATCAGAATTTTTTGTCTCAATTTTACGATGTTCAGAAATTTAGAATAAAAAAATTCAGAAGCAAAAAATTCAGTTGCAAAAAATTCAGAAGGAAAAATTTCAGATCACACATCCGTATGGCAGTAAATCTGTCTCATCAGATTTTGAATTATAAACGCTATTGAATTTCTAGTACTGATTATTTTTGCACTGAAATTAAGTATCTGAATTTTTTTTTTGCATGGAAATTAAGTATCTGATTTTTTTTTTTTTTTTTTTTTGCATGGAAATTAAGTATGTGATTTTTTTTAAAAATTTAATTTAATTTTTTTTGCACTGAAATTAAGTATCAGAATTTTTTGTCTCTCAATTTTACTATGTTCATAAATTTAGAATAAAAAATTCAGAAGCAAAAAATTCAGATGCATAAAATTCAAAAAGGAAAAATTTCAGATCACACATCCATATGGCAGTAAATCTGTCTCATCAGATTTTGAATTATAAAAGCTATTGAATTTCTAGCACTGATTGTTTTTGCACTGAAATTAACTATCTGATTTTTTTTTTTTTTCCACTGAACTTAAGTATCGGATTTTTTTTTTTGCACTGAAATTAAGTATCTGATTTATTTTATTTTATTTAATTTAATTTTTTGCACTGAAATTAAGTATCAGAATTTTTTGTCTCTCAATTGTACTATGTTCATAAATTTAGAATAAAAAATTCAGAAGCAAAAAATTCAGTTGCAAGAAATTCAGAAGGAAACATTTCAGATCACACATCCCTTTGGCAGTAAATCTGTCTCATCAGATTTTGAATTATAAAAGCTATTGATTTTCTAACTCTAATTTTTTTTGCACTGAAATTATGTGTCTGAATTTTTTGTTGCTGAATTCAACTATGTTCATAAATTTTGAATTAAATAATTCAGATACAAAAAATTCTGATGCAAGAAATTCAGATCACACATCTGCGCTGACCGTCTTCCTGCGTCGGTGTCACATGACCAACCTAACATAACTCAATTGGTTAGCTGTTGGTTCGACTTAAGATAGAATCGATTCCTTATCCTTGGTGTCCCAGATGTGTGATCTGAATTTTTTTGCGTCTGAATTTTTTGCATGTGAATTTTTTCTTCTGAACTTTTTTCTTCTAATTTTATGAACATAGTAAAATTGAGAGACAAAAATTCAGATACTTCATTTCAGGGCAAAAAAAAAAAAAAAAAAAAAATCAGAAACTTAATTTCAGTACAAAAAAAATTCAGATACTTCATTTCAGTGCAAAAAAATTCAGTGCTAGAAATTCAATGGCTTTTATAATTCAAAATCTGATGAGACAGATTTACTTCCATAAATCTGGGACACCAAGAATAAGCAATCGATTCTATCTCAAGTCGAACCGACAGCCAGCCAGTTGAGTTCCGTTAGGTTGGTCATGTGACACTGATGCAGGAAGATGGTCAGCGCGGATGTGTGATCTGAATTTTTTGCTTTTGAATGTTTTGCATTGGAATATTTTGCATCTGAATTTTTTTGAATCTGAATTTTTTTAAATTTTAAATTTATGAACATAGTTGAATTCAGAAACAAAAAAATTCAGATACTTAATTGCAGTGCAAAAAAAAAATTCAGAAACTTAATTTCAGTGCAAAAAAAAAAATGAGATACTGAATTTCAGTGCAAAAAAATTTCTGATATTTCATTTCAGTGCACAAAAAAAAAAAAAAAAAAAAATCAGAAACTTAATTTCAGCGCAAAAAATATTCAGATATTTAATTTCAGTGCATAAAAAAAAAAATTCTGAAACTAAGTTCAGTGCAAAAAAAAAATTCATACTTAATTTCAGTGCAAAAAACTGTTTTCTGTACAGTTTATGTTGTCAACAGCTGAACTAAAGGTCTGTTTGGAACTGAATCCACTGTGTAGTACAGTTGTACTTTAATAGTGTAACGTGCAGTGTTACATATTATTCTGTGTACAATCATCATTTACGGTTGAACACAAAGGTTTATTCTCTCTCATTCAGCGTCCTCTACCTGTTTAACATCCAAACTGTTCTTGTTCTGACTGGATGAAACACTTATTCTATTCATTGTTTCATTCTAATGTACTGTTCTGACAAAGAAACATCATACTCCTGGATGAATGTCTCGCTCCCTCTGAGAGTCACAGATTCACACTTTCTTTTATTCAGATTCGATTCTGTTTGGCATTGGACAGTTCTCCACTCACAGAAAAAACCATGAAGCAAAATTTTAACAGTCTGTATCCACACAGTCAGCGGCCGCCTCGCTAAAAAGAGATCTGCACTCACTGGGAAAAAAGTAGAGGCAGAAGAGAAAAATATGACAGACATGGCTGGACGGAGTAGATGGAGGAGGTGGAGCCCAAGCATTCACAAATGAAAGTTTTTCAATAACGGTGGAGTGTTTATTCAGACGGATCGCAGGCGGCCAAGTCTGTGATAACATTACAGTCAATGTAAAGTACAATAACTGATCTGAGAAGGAGCTTTAGACTCTATTAACACAATAAAATAAGTTTAATAATTCTGATCTAAACATCATATTTAACCAGTATTTTCAAGACTGACACAAGGTTTTCACTTCTATAACTACTGTGTATGTTACAGTCACCCTTTTCTGTCGGAATTACAGTTTACAGACATGTTTGGACATTCTCAAAGTACAATAAAAGCTCAAATCTGTACTGAAACTTGTATTGAATTGACAAAACTACACACACTGCAAAAAATGAGTTCTATGAAAGTGAAAAAAAAGCCTTATCTCCAGAACATTAGTCTTATTTTTCATCTAAAAAGCTGGCCAAGAAAGTTTTACGTAAGAAAAATATTCTTATTTAAAAAAAAAAAAAAAAAAAAAAAAAAAAAAAAAAAATATATATATATATATATATATATATATATATATATATACACACATAACTTTTTCTTAATAAGGTTTTCCAGCTGATAACAAGGTGATGTTTTTTTTCTTGTATTAAGCACCGTTCGCTAAAATTCTAGCATTTTGTATTTTTCATTTTTAGCTTACCGGCCGACAGGCTGTAAGCTATTGTCGTCACGCAGCGTCCGGCATCGTCGTCTGTTGTTGTCTGTCGTCGTCGCATTTTACACCCGTTAAATATTTTAGATCAGTAGATGCTTTTGGTTGCTGGTGGATGTTTGGGTCTTTACTGGTTAATACGAGTTTCACATCTTAACACTTCCTGTTTAATTTGTCAGCCCTTTATCTGTCCATTCCAGGTCAGGGGAGGGTAAACACATAGTTAAGCACAAAGTGCAACAATCCAGTCCTGTAACTCAACCAGTACCAGGGTTTAAAATAGGGATGTCCGATAATATCAGCCCACCGATATTATCAGCCCGATATTGGCATAAAAATGTAATATCGGTGAATATCGTTATCGTTTTTTTTGCCTATCATTAAAACCGATAAAATAGTGCCTTGATTTCGCCGGTGTTTACCGACGCGTAAATGAAGCATTGTTTGTAGGTGAAAGAAATGTGCAGTTTTCAAAATTGTACAGTAGAGTTGCCACACTGTAATAGACTCATGGAGGGAGGGAGAGAAAATAAATAAATATGGCATTTTTTCCACAGCTTAAGTTGAAGTATGTATTCTTTGCACAGACAGTGTTTACATTTTGAAAACCTTGTTGCATTTGAGAATGCATCCAATGGGCATCACAATAAAATTAGGCATGATGTGTTAATTCCATGACAGGAGATATGTGATGTTACCTAAAATTAGTTTAATATCCCACATATATCAGCAGCGGTATCGGTAGATATCGGCATTGGAAATTAAGCGGTGGACAATATTGGCATATCGGTTTTTGGCAAAAAAGCCAATATCAGACATCCTTAGTTTAAAACAATTAACACCTTAACTGACTGTAGGTAAAAGACTGATCACAGAAAACTGCCCCACTGATTAGTTTTAATTTCCACTTTAAGTTGATCAATAATATATATATATATATATATATATATAAATGGGGGCTATCGTGGAAGGACAAGCCCCTGCACGGCATGTACCACCGGCAAATTGAGGGAGTGGCTGATATCGAGAAAACATACCAGTGGCTGCAAAAAGCTGGACTGACAGACAGCACAGAGGCATGACTCATGGCTGCACAAGAACAGGCCCTGAACACCAGAGCAATAGAGGCTGGGGTCTACCACAGCAGACTAGACCCCAGGTGTAGGCTGTGTAGAGAAGCCCCTGAGACAGTCCAGCACATCACAGCAGGGTGTCAGATACTGGCAGTAAGGCATACATGGAACGGCAGAACCAGGTAGCGGGTATACTGTACAGGAACACCCCCAAGCTGAGAGGAGGGCTCCAGCAGATACCAGGAACAGCAGAGAACTCTGTCCAAAAGAGCGCAAGCCTAGGAACACCTAAGAGCCTGCGCAGAACCTGAGGACCGAGTCTGAAGGAAACACCGCCCAGGTGGGCGAGTATATTATATATATATATATATATATATATATATATATATATATATATATATATATATATATATATATATAGGTTCTGCGCAGGCTCTTAGCTGTTCCTAGGCTTGCGCCTTTAAGTAAAATGACGATTTAAGTAAATTACTGAATAACTATTTTTAGTTTATATTTCCCTTTTATTTTTGCTAAATGTTTAAACTTTTCTGGAACTTGTCTAAAGTGTATAAATAAAATGATATTATACATTTTAGGCACTTCTTATTGCTTAATCTGGAATATATGTTTGTCCATAATGACATACAATTGCAGAAAAAATTATTAGACCATCAAAAGTCATCAAAAACAATGGTTATGCAATCCAGTACTAACTCCTGTGTGTGTCATGTGACTAAAACAGACAGAAAAGAAAACATGGAATGCCTAAAAGCACTGTTTTTGTCAGTACAATGCCATAGATACTGATGTAAGAACTGAAGGGATTTTGGTTATTATCAAGAAAACATGGAAAATGGATAGATATCAGCTCTGAAATGAAACAATTATGAGCTATTTTTGTTGTTATCATTATATCTGTCCAACAAATGTACCTTTAGTTGTACCAGGCATTAAAATGAACAAAAAATTGAAGAAAACTAATAATTTTTCCATGACTGTATCAATGATTTATTTTATAAATAATTCAGGAATTAATTAATAATCATGACATGCTGTTTAATTAAACCTATATCCTACATCTATAAAATATAAGGTGATTTGTACTGTCTAAACATAATTAGTTGTAGGACCATCAGCAGGTGCTTCATGTAATGATGTGATGATAATCCTGTCATTATATAACAGTAGAATATCACCTGGAGCCTATGTGGGGCAGCATTGAGTTAAAAAAGAAATTGGAGTTTATTTTTCAAGCACAAATGACAGGTTCTGATAATTACATTAATTTAACAGCTGCTTGTAAAACTATCTAAAAATATATATATATATATGTGTTTTCCAGGTCCAAATTATTGTGTATATTTTTAGAGCAAGATTATTAAAAAAAAATAAACACCCAAATATTTGGTGTGAATTATGGCTGTTTGTCTCAGTTGGAAAACATGAGCCTGGGTGAGCATGTCTGATTGGGTTTCTGTTGGCAGACACATGTCAGCTCTTAATTACACTCATTTATATGATTCTATTAAATAAGGGATTCCTTTTTCTCTTCTGATGTTCAAAAATCATCCCTGCATGATGTGTCAGTTTATACATTTACACTACAAGCCAAAAGTTACGGATATTTTTAAATTTTGGGCCTAGTGAATTGAATTGAAACACATTTTTTTTAATGAGCAGACATAGTTTTATTTACAAATGGTGAAAATGACCAAAAAATTACAAAAAAAATTACAAAAAAGGAAATATTCTTAACTTTTTATTTGTAGTGTATGTTTGTTCCTTCTGTAAAATGCACATTGTCTCATTGTAATGAACTGTAGATGCTTGTAAAACACCCTAAACATAGTGTAAGAGTTTCTGGTAATAAAAAAACAAATCTTTAAAAAAAAAAAAAAAAAAAAAAGAAAAACTCCTAACGTAAAAATAAATAAATAAATAAAAGGTAAAAATACCACCTTAGATATTATATGTCAGTCACTGCTTCTAACGCCACACGATATTAAAAACATAGAAAATCTATTTATTTTTTATTGGACTCGTCTTGTCTCTATAGCACTTTGAGATTCCACTAAATGGAAAGTGCTTTATAAGTGCAATTTATTATTATTATTATTATTATTATTATTATTATCAGTCAATCAAATGTATTTATATAGTGCCAAACCATAACAAAAGTTTTCTCATTATACTTTACATATCGAGTTGGTCGAAGCATACTTATTATTATTATTATTATTATTATTATTATTATTATTATTATTATTATCATTATTATCATTATTATTATCATTATTATTATCATTATCAGTATCATTAATAATAATAATAATAATGATAATAATAATAATAATAATAATAATAATAATAATAATCATAATAATAATAATCAATCAAACAAATGTATTTATATAGCACCAAATCACCTATCTCTATCTCATTACACTTTACATATCGAGTTGGCCGAAGCAGACTTTATTATTATTATTATTATTATTATTATTATTATTATCATCATCATCAGTCAATCAAATGTATTTATATAGCGCCAAATCATAACAAAAGTTATCTCATGACACTTTACATATTGAGTTGGTCGAAGCAGACTTTTTTATTATTATTATTATTATTATTATTATTATTATTATTATTATTATTATTATTATTATTATTATTATTATTAACATAGAAAATCTATATAAACTAGTGCATTAAAATTCTACTCATACATTTATTCTGTGTTTCTTTGAACAGCCTGTGTCATTACAAACATTACAGATGTGTTTATAGTGTTTATACTGATGATCCTCAGACAGAAATTCAGCGTTTGCCCACAAAGGGGCTCCCTTCTCTGCAAAGTGTAATCCTTCAAACATGCTCAGTCACAGTCAGCTGTGTTTTTTTTAACAGGCAGTCCTTCATTTATTTCAGAATACTTCTGTTAAATGAGTAGCTGCCAAAACCTATTAAGACAAGGCCAGCGTACACAGAGCATGTAATGAGTGTCAGCATGTGCATTTGTCAGTGTTTTATGTTTACTGCAGGAAGTAAATATTCTCCAAATATCCAGTATTTTACTGTAAATATTGAGTTTTTTAACCTTTTATCGGGCAAGTGTCTATTTTTGGTGATTTTTGCATACATTACAAGACAGTGATAGATCCAGTGAGGACAGTGAGTCAACAATGTCAGGTCCAATGTGGTCTCCAGGGTCTGTAAGGTCCAATGTGGTCTCCAGGGTCTGTAAGGTCCACCTCTGCATGAACAGTGAGTGTACCTGCTTTGTTAGGTACCATGAAGTACTGGTACTAATGTAAGGAATGATGTTCAAAGGGAGAATGTGGATGTGGACAGGGGTCTGGATCAGCACTGATGTTGGTCTAATGTCCCTTTCACCTTACATGTGTTTTTCTTGGATTTTTTTTTTTTTTCCCACTTACAGACAAGGAACCAAATATGGTAACTTCAATAAACTTGATTTTCCACAAAAAAAAAAAAAAAAAGTAAAAATTTCACAAAAGTAATACTGTCTTGTTATGTCCTCTAATAACACACTAAGGCTGAAATTGTGTATTTCAGAGTATTTCTATGAGTGCATAAAGGGTTAATGTATCATTCAAAGTAGAAATAGACGGTTAGAAACAGGAACTACCCACTGGGAACCAAATATGGTAACTTCATTAACCTTGATTTTCTACATAATAAAAAAACAAAAACAAAACAGCATTCTGAAGATGGACAAGTTACAAAATTACAATTAATGACACTTGATCAAACTAACAGAAAAATGTACACCTATACAATGGTGGAAAAAATGTTTTTGGACACCCTATGCATTTGTGATAAATTACATTAGGAATCACTCTTAACCCTTTATCAGGCAAGTGACCATTTTTGGTAATTTCCACACATATTACAAGACAGTGACAGCAACAGTTCCAGTGAGGAAACAATCTCAGGTCCAATGTGGTCTACAGGGTCTGTAAGGTCCAATGTGGTCTACAGGGTCTGTAAGGTCCAATGTGGTCTACAGGGTCTGTAAGGTCCAATGTGGTCTACAGGGTCTGTAAGGTCCAATGTGGTCTACAGGGTCTGTAAGGTCCACCTCTGCATGAACAGTGAGTGGACCTGCTTTGTTCGGTACCATGAAGTACTGGTACTAATGTAAGGAATGATGTTCAGAGGGAGAATGTGGATGTGGACAGGGGTCTGGACCAGCACTGATGGTGGTCTAATATTGTTAGAAGTTGCTGTTCAAATGTGAATAGAACAAGAGAAAGGGTTCTATCTGCACTCTTGTCTTTTACTTGATTTTAACTGATTTTTTTTTTTTTTTACCTTTTATTGATTATGTTTTAATTGTAATTGTGTGTTTTTAACCTGTCTTTTTCCATTTTTGTAAAGCACTGTGAATCAATAGATAGATAGATAGATAGATAGATAGATAGATAGATAGATAGATAGATAGATAGATAGATAGATAGATAGATAGATAGATAGATAGATAGATAGATAGATAGATAGATAGATAGATTTTTGAAAGGTTCTAAAATACATGTTCCTATACCAGTGTTTTTCAACACTTGGGGTCAGGACCCCATGTGGGGTCGCCTGAAATTTCTAGTAATTGATAAAAATAATTTTTTTAAAAATGTACTTACAAATAATATGTGGTGAGTTGAGAGGGAATCACAAAACATATTTCATTGTTAATTTTGACACTGAACTGAGTAGAATTAACTCTATTTTGAGTGGGACCAAACATTATCTGAAACTCTCTAAGAGTTAATTGACACTATTTATTTATTTTTTACTGTGTATCACCTTACATGTGTTTTTCTTATATTTTTATGTATAGTTGTTGGATTTTTTTTTTTTTTTTTTTTTTTACGCTTATGGGTAAGGAACCAAATATGGTAACTTCACTGACCTTCATTTTCTACATGACAATTAAAAATTTTAAACATGTTTTTTTTGTTAATTTTGACTCTGAATTGAGTAGAATTAACTCTGAAAATTTGACACTGGCCATAGTCAATTTTACTCTAATTTTGAGTGGGACCAAATGTTATCTGAAACTCTCTAAGAGTTAAATTGACACTATTTATTTATTTATTTTTTACTGTGTATCACCTTACATGTGTTTTTCTTATATTTTTATGTACAGTTGTTGGATTTTTTTTTTTTCCACTTATGGGTAAGGAACCAAATATGGTAACTTCACTGACCTTAATTTTTTACATGACAATAAAAAATTTTAAAATTTTTTTTTGTTCATTTTGACACTGAATTGAGTAGAATTAACTCTGAAAATTTGACACTGGCCATAGAGTCAATTTTACTCTAATTTTGAGTGGGACCAAACGTTATCTGAAACACTAAGAGTTAAATTGACACTGTTTTTTTTTTGTTTCTGTTTTTTTTTTTTTTTTTTTACTGTGGATCACCTTTCATGTGTTTTTCTTCTATTTTTATACATAGTTATTGGATTTTTTTTTTCCACTTATGGGTAAGGAACCAAATATGGTAACTTCACTGACCTTCATTTTCTACATGACAATAAAAAAATTTAAACATGTTTTTTTTGTTAATTTTGACTCTGAATTGAAAAGAATTAACTCTGAAAATTTGACACTGGCCATAGAGTCAATTTTACTCTAATTTTGAGTGGGACCAAACGTTATCTGAAACTCTCTAAGAGTTAAATTGACACTATTTATTTATTTATTTTTTACTGTGTATCACCTTACATGTGTTTTTCTTATATTTTTATGTACAGTTGTTGGATTTTTTTTTTTCCACTTATGGGTAAGGAACCAAATATGGTAACTTCACTGACCTTAATTTTTTACATGACAATAAAAAATTTTAAACATTTTTTTTGTTCATTTTGACACTGAATTGAGTAGAATTAACGCTGAAAATTTGACACTGGCCATAGAGTCAATTTTACTCTAATTTTGAGTGGGACCAAATGTTATCTGAAACACTAAGAGTTAAATTGACACTGTTTTTTTTTTTGTTTCTGTTTTTTTTTTCTTTTGTTTTTTACTGTGAATCGCCTTTCATGTGTTTTTCTTCTATTTTTACACATAGTTATTGGATTTTTTTTTTCCACTTATGGGTAAGGAACCAAATATGGTAACTTCACTGACCTTCATTTTCTACATGACAATAAAAAAATTTAAACATGTTTTTTTTGTTAATTTTGACTCTGAATTGAAAAGAATTAACTCTGAAAATTTGACACTGGCCATAGAGTCAATTTTACTCTAATTTTGAGTGGGACCAAACGTTATCTGAAACTCTCTAAGAGTTAAATTGACACTATTTATTTATTTATTTTTTACTGTGTATCACCTTACATGTGTTTTTCTTATATTTTTATGTACAGTTGTTGGATTTTTTTTTTTCCACTTATGGGTAAGGAACCAATATGGTAACTTCACTGACCTTAATTTTTTACATGACAATAAAAAATTTTAAACATTTTTTTTGTTCATTTTGACACTGAATTGAGTAGAATTAACGCTGAAAATTTGACACTGGCCATAGAGTCAATTTTACTCTAATTTTGAGTGGGACCAAATGTTATCTGAAACACTAAGAGTTAAATTGACACTGTTTTTTTTTTTTGTTTCTGTTTTTTTTTTTGTTTTGTTTTTTACTGTGAATCGCCTTTCATGTGTTTTTCTTCTATTTTTACACATAGTTATTGGATTTTTTTTTTCCACTTATGGGTAAGGAACCAAATATGGTAACTTCACTGACCTTCATTTTCTACATGACAATAAAAAATTTAAACATGTTTTTTTTGTTAATTTTGACTCTGAATTGAATAGAATTAACTCTGAAAATTTGACACTGGCCATAGAGTCAATTTTACTCTAATTTTGAGTGGGACCAAACGTTATCTGAAACTCTCTAAGAGTTAAATTGACACTATTTATTTATTTATTTTTTACTGTGTATCACCTTACATGTGTTTTTCTTATATTTTTATGTACAGTTGTTGGATTTTTTTTTTTCCACTTATGGGTAAGGAACCAAATATGGTAACTTCACTGACCTTAATTTTTTACATGACAATAAAAAATTTTAAACATTTTTTTTGTTCATTTTGACACTGAATTGAGTAGAATTAACTCTGAAAATTTGAGAGTTAATTAGAATGACTGTTTTCCATATCTGCATGCAAATGCATAATCCAATACTAAATCACATGGGTAATATTTCATGTTTGCGCCCTCGATTGATAGAATCCAATTGTACAAACAGCCAACAAAATATGAAAAAAAAAAAAAAAAAAATTTTGCATGAGAGCCACGTCCAGCGCTGACCTTTCTTGATTGAGTGTAATAGCATACAGAGCAAATGCAAAAAGGTCACTCATAGAGACAGCTTTAATATTATAATTGGCACTTTTTCCAGGGAGACAGCTCTGTTGCAAGGAGCTGCACTGGCTTGCTCCAGAAAATACCTAATACATATTCAGGACATGGTGTTTGCAGCCCTGTCATATCCGTGCGAGGCGGACTACCTGCTTAATCACACAGACACAGCACTGTGAGCTACAAGCGACTGCAACACTCATGTAGTTTAACTTGTTTTGTTTTTTTTTTTTTTTAGTGGTTAGCATTCTGAGCGCTGCCTTTGTGCTTTTCCCATGGCCGCTCTTTTGCTCTGTGTAATAGCCGAGGACACCGTGTTTTCAAACAGAATTCTTTTGGGAAAATCAACAGAGGAGAAAGTGTTAAAAACGTTAAATTACTAACAAAGAATCCGATATGAAACCATCTGTCTGCCCAAAGATGAAGGTGGAATGGCTTTACCGAAATTAAAGGAATATTTCTACGCAGTCCAACTAAGACCTATCTGTCTATTGTTGGTGCAAACTTGATTATGAGGCTAAATCAGGGGTCTCAAACTCAGTTTCTTTCAGGGGCCACATTCAGTGGGCTGGACCAATAAAATAATAACATAATAACCTATAAATAATGACCACTCCAAATTTTTGTCTTTGTTTCAGTGCCAAAAAACCCCATTAAATTACGAAAATACTTTTATAAACTCTCCAAATTAAAAAGATGTGAATAACCTGAAAAAACTGAAATTTCTAACAAAAATAAAGTGCAATTTTAACAATAATATGCCTCAGCTTATCATTTCTACATGTGCATTATGGATCCGATCTAGAAAGACACTAAACATTTAGTAACGGGCAGAAAATTGTTAAAATTGTGCTTAATTTTCTTCAGACATTTCAGGTCGTTCATATTTATTCAGGTTATTCACGTTTTATTGTAACAGGATAGTTTGTACATGTAAATATTTCCATAATTTAATGGGTTTTTTTTGCGCTTCAACAAAGACAAAAATTTGAAGTTGTCATTATGTACAGGCCAAATGTAATATTAGTTGTTTTTTTTCACATCAAACTGAGAAAAAAATATGGAGTCATGATTTTTTGTAGGTTATTATGTTATTATTTGACTGTAGATCGTATTGGTCTGTACGTGGAACCTGAACTAAAATGAGTTTGACAGCCTTGACTGTACGGAATTTTTGCAATTTGCAAATTCATCCCAGGGGCCGGATTGGAACCTTTGGTGGGCCGCATGTTTGAGACCCCTGGGCTAAATGGAAAGAAATTGAGAAAGAAATATATCAATAACCAATTCAAAATATGACTGGAGACAAGAAAAAAAACATAGACCCAATAACAGTGTTTTTCAGCCTTGGGGTCAGGAC
The DNA here is from genome assembly GCF_902148855.1 of Sphaeramia orbicularis. Classification (NCBI taxonomy): domain Eukaryota; kingdom Metazoa; phylum Chordata; class Actinopteri; order Kurtiformes; family Apogonidae; genus Sphaeramia; species Sphaeramia orbicularis. The sequence goes on along the minus strand of NC_043964.1, from coordinate 15,364,795 downwards.
CCCACATGGGGTCGCCTGAAATTTCTAGTAATTGATAAAAAAAAAATAAAATAAAAAAAAAAACCTTACTGATAAAAAATATATGGTGAGTTGAGAGAGACATTCCCAATACATAAAAGACATGACAAACAAGAAGCACAAATGGACAAGAAATGGAATAAATGGACTGATTATAGAACCCGGAATGGTGGAAGGACTGAATAATGCCAATGTAGGCCCAATCCCAATTCCCCCCTTGGCCCTTGCACTTGGCACTACCCCTTGAAATGGAGCTGCAAATGTTAGGGGTTGAAACGTTCCCCTATGAAATGGGAAAACCCTTAGAGACCTGTTACATCATCAGCAGTCATCGATGCCGCTATGAACAGATGCGACAACTTTTGCCCCGTTTCCACTACATCGGGGGTGTCAAACTCATTTTAGTTCAGGGGCCACATTAAGCCCAAATTGATCTCCAGTGGGCCGGACCAGTAAAATAATAGCATAATAACCTGTAAATAATGACGACTCCAAAATTTTCCCCTTGTTTAAGTGCAATCAAAATTAAATTATAAAAATATGTACATTTGCAAACTATCCAAACAAAAATGATGTGACTAATCTGAAAAAAACTGAAATTTCTTGAGAAAAATATGTGCAGTTTTAACAATATTACACCTCAACTTACCATTTATACATGCATATTATGGATTGGATCTACAAAGGTACAAAATATTTAATAACAGGAAGAATAATGTTAAAATTTCACTTTCAAAATTTCAGGTTTTTCACATTTCATTGTTAAAGAATAGTTTGTAAATGTTAATATTTTCATCATTCACTGTAAGTTTTTACACTAAAACAAAGAGAAAAATTTGGAGTTGTCATTACTTTTTTATAGATGTACTGTAATACTATGTTTTCATATTAAACTAAGAACATTTGGAGTCATTATTTATCGGTTATTATGCTATTATTTTAGTTGAGATCACATTGGTCTGTATGTGGAACCTGAACTAGAACGACTTTGACATCCTTGATTGTTAATATCTGAAGTGTAATTTTTGCGCTTTGCAAATTCATCCAGCGGGCCAGACTGGACCCTTTGGCGGGCCGGTTTTGGCCCCCGGGCCGCATGTTTGACACCTGTGCACTACGTGGAACCAGGTCGACTCGGCTCGACTCGGTATTCCTGGAGACCATTTCCATTACAGGATACTACTGACTTTACAGTACCTGGACGTCATAGCGATGCGGCGTGTTACTTCTGTGTCGTCTGTTCAGAGAGTTGCTGAAAACTCGCTCGTTGCGCGTTGTCTTGTCTGAATTTTTACGTCGGCCACCAAAGACTGAATCTCCTGGACCGACCATGGTGTAGTTTTGGGCTGCTATCATGCGGATTAATGTACCGCTATATTTTTTTACTGTTTACTTCTGCATCTGTTTTTTGTAAAACGGCGGGTCACAGAGACGACTCTCTGACCAATCAGTGGTCTGCAGTGTTTACACGTCATGTTTTAAGGATCTGGTCCTCAGTCCTGGAACCTCGGCGGAGGTGATACCAAAAAACTAGTACTTGGTACCAGATTCCAGGTCCTTTTTCGTAATGGAAATGCAAAAAAGGCCGAGCTGAGTCGAGTCGATACCACGTAGTGGAAACAGGGCATAAGACATCTCCAAGAGAAAAATGTCTTAGTTTTGAATGTCTGGGGTCGCCACAAATTTGTGATGTTAAAATGGGGTCATGAGCCAAAAAAAGTTGGGGACCACTGGGGTAGGGGGTGAAACATTCCCCTGTGAAATGGGACAACCCTTCGTGACCTGTTACATCATCATCAGTCATCGATGCCGCTATAAACAGATGTGACAACTTTTTTTCCCGAAAGTATCCCCCATGCCATCAGTAGCTGCAGTCTCTGTTGCATGAGCTTTGGTCATCTTTTTGCGGAAATGCGATCTATAACACATTGAAACGGCATTAAATGGCCGATCAATTGATCAAGTGTTTTACGAAGAAAATATGCACATTCGTGTTTTTCTGCTGCACTTTTTGGCTGCGTTTACCGCCATCTTGCTAATGATTCAAACAGAATTATGGGTGCTACGTGCCAGGAGGTCTAGGGTGCTGACATGAGAACAAGGAAAGATGTTCCGGGTGAAGACCAAAAAGAAAAAAACGTGGAGAGCAGGTCGTTTGGAACTAAAAGGATTAGGAATTTATTATACAGTTAAAAAAAAAAAAAAGAAAGAAAAGAAAAGCTAACAGTTACACTACCAGTCAAAATTTTGGACTCACCTTCTCATTTAAATGGCATAAGATGGACCACAGATGGTCACCAAGTGCTCAGCATCACTGGGAACTCCTTCAAGACTGTTGGAAAACATTTCAGGTGACTACCTCATGAAGCTCATCGAGAAAATACCAAGAATGTGCAAAGTAGTAATAAAAGCAAAATTTTGTCCTGACATGCATTGTGGGAAATGGAGGTTCGTACAGCCACCTGACAGCAGCAGCGCAACCATATGGTATTATATGGATGAAACAAACATGCGGAAACGGCTGGAGGAATATGCATAGAAGGAAGGGAGTTCCTGCCATTTCTGATCATGTCTGTTCCAGATGCCACTGTCAGGTGGCTGCACGAGCCTTCGCTTCCCACAATGCACGTCGCGACAAAATTCCGACGATGCCCGAGTGACTTCCCAGCTCGTTTGTAAACACACGGTTTGTTTATGGTGGATGGCACTTCGAAATTGTTCACCGTAATGCAAGAGATTCAGGTGAGTAATCCCAGAAAGACTTTCAGATTCATGAAACTGAGGATATGACTGAGGTTTGACAGATTTGATGAAAAATTGGTCACGAAAGTCTCCAGCACCTTTAAGAACTAACACAAAATTAAGCAAGCAAAATACTCCTGCGATCTTCATCATGGTGGCTCCTGGATTTATAGGCTGTGGAATTAGCGGCAGGTGTTGTCCGTCAGCCAAACAGGAGGCGGAGCCAAGGAAAAACAAGAATTGGGAATTTCTCCTACCCCTCTGTTCATAGTGTGGTCCTGAAAAATCTCCGTTTCGAGGGCTATACAGTCTTCTGCCTTAGCCCTTCATTTCTGTCTCATCAAAAATCGGGACAACTTCACGTGTATGTGCAAAATGGAGGGGGAATACCAAGGGTGAATTGAGATTCAGCTGTAGTGTACCCAAGCAACGTTGGTGTGTTCGTTTTTTTGTTGTTTTTGGTGACTACACTACCAGTCAAAAGTTTGGACTCACCTGTTTTTTCTTTATTTTCATGACTATTTACAGTGTAGATTCTCACTGAAGGCATCAAAACTATGAATGAACACATATGGAATTATGCAGTTAAAAGAAAGTATGACATAACTCAAAGCATGTTTTATATTTTAGATTCTTCCAAATAGCCACATTTTGCTTTTATTACTACTTTGCACATTCTTGGTATTTTCTCGATGAGCTTCATGAGGTAGTCACCTGAAATGTTTTCCAACAGTCTTGAAGGAGTTCCCAGTGATGCTGAGCACTTGTTGGTCATCTGTGGTCCATCTCATGCCATTTAAATGAGAAGGTGAGTCCAAACTTTTGACTGGTGGTGTAGTTTTTGGATTTTTTTTTTTTTCTCACTTATGGGTAAGGAACCAAATATGGTAACTTCACTTACCTTCATTTTCTACATGACAATAAAAAATTTTAAACATGTTTTTTTTTTTTTTTTTTTTAAATTTTGACACAGAATTGTGCAGAATTAACTTTGAAAATTTGACACTGGCAATAGAGTCAATTTTACTCTAATTTTGAGTGGGACCAAACGTTATCTGAAACTCTCTGAGATTTAAATTGACTTTTTTTTTTTTTTTTTTTTTTTTTTTTTTTACTGTGTATAACCTTACATGGGTTTTTCTTATATTTTCATACATAGTTGTTGGATTTTTATTTCCTCCCCCCACTTATGGGTAAGGAACCAAATATGGTAACTTCACTTTCCTTCAGTTTCTACATGACATTAAAAAAAAAAAAAAAACATTTTTTTGTTAATTTTGACATTGAATTGAGTAGAATTAACTGAAAATTTGACACTGGCCATGGAGTCAATTTTACTCTAATTTTGAGTGGGACCAAATGTTATCTGAAACTCTATGAGTTAAATTGACACTGTTTTTTTTATATTTCTTTTTTATATCACCTTTTATGTGTTTTTCTTATATTTTTATATATACTGTAGTTTTGGGATTTTTTTTTTTTTTTTTCTTCTCACTTATGGGCAAGGAACCAAATATGGTAACTTCACTTACCTTCATTTTCTACATGACAATAAAAAATTTTAAACTTTTTTTTAATTTTAATTTTGACACAGAATTGTGTAGAATTAAGTTTGAAAATTTGACACTGGCAAATGAGTCAATTTTACTCTAATTTTGAGTGGGACCAAACGTTATCTGAAACTCTCTAAGAGTTAAATTGACTTTTTTTTTTTTTACTGTGTATAACCTTACATGTGTTTTTCTTATATTTTTATATATAGTTGTTGGATCCCCCCCCCCCCCCCACTTATGGGTAAGGAACCAAATATGGTAACTTCACTGACCTTCATTTTCTACATGACAATAAAAAATTTTAAACTTTTTTTTTATTTTAATTTTGACACAGAATTGTGTAGAATTAAGTTTGAAAATTTGACACTGGCAAATGAGTCAATTTTACTCTAATTTTGAGTGGGACCAAACGTTATCTGAAACTCTAAGAGTTAAATTGACTTTTTTTTTTTTTTTTTTTTTACTGTGTATAACCTTACATGTGTTTTTCTTCTATTTTATATATAGTTGTTGGATTTTCCCCCCCACACACACACTTATGGGTAAGGAACCAAATATGGTAACTTCACTGACCTTCATTTTCTACATGACAATAAAAAATTTAAACTTTTTTTTGTTAATTTTGACACAGAATTGAGTAGAATTAACTCTGAAAATTTGACACTGGCCATAGAGTCAATTTTACTCTAATTTTGAGTGGGACCAAATGTTATCTGAAACTCTCTGAGAGTTAAATTGACACTGTTTTTTTTTTTTTTTTTTTTTTTTACTGTGTATCACCTTTCATGTGTTTTTCTTATATTTTCATATATACTGTAGTTATTGGATTTTTTTTTTTTTTTCCACTTACGGGTAAGGAACCAAATATGGTAACTTCACTGACCTTCATTTTCTACATGACAATAAAAATTTTTAAACTTTTTTTTTGTTAATTTTGACACTGAATTGAGTAGAATTAACTCTGAAAATTTGTCTTAAAGGAGTTCCCAGTGATGCTGAGCACTTGTGGGCCATCTGTGGTCCATCTCATGCCATTTAAATGAGAAGGTGAGTCCAAACTTTTACTGGTAGTGTATGTGTCTACAAAATCTCAATAAAAAAACTCAAATGACTATCCTTACATCCGTAGAGGCAGGACAGCGGCAAAACGTGTTACGACATACGCGTCACGTCCCCGAGATAATAATCACCTGCGCTCGGTAAAAGCTAATCAGCGTCGAAAAAATGTTGTGTTCGGTGGCAGTTAAGAACCTTCAAGTATTCTCTGACTGCCCTCTCCTTGTGCCATAATGATGAGCAAGCTGTCTGTCCAATTTAATCACTGTTATTCAGGCAGGTTGTGTTTGGACGTGGGCTCTGCTGATAAAGGCCGAATCGGAAAATATAGTTGAGTAAAAGAAAGCGCACGGCGGAAACATCTTTGTCCTCGTGTTGGCTTTGTTTACATTGTTATTGACTGGATCAAAGACTGTCACGCTGGAAAAGCTTGAGTTTTTATTGAAGGACACCGAGTTTTTTGCATTAACGTCCCCGCTGTAAAGGTTTTTTTTGTTTTTGTGATGTTGGGAGAGATGACAAGTGTAAGAGTTCTGAGCGGCTGTGAAGGGCACGCGTTGTCGGAAGTGTATATATATTTGTACTGTATCTTATTTCTAATTCAGTACATAAAACATATCACTGCAGTTTTGCCACATCACACAGTTTAGAACACACTCCTACTATATATTCTGCTACGTATTCTCTCACCTGTAAACAAGCAGGGACGTCTACGGCGCTTTGCTCCGGAATCTAGTCACATTATAGTAAAGAAAACAGTCAGCAGAGTCATTATTTTCCCAGCTTTATAATAGGTTTAGCTCGATGGCTTATTTTTTCGGGGTTATGTAAATATGTCCATATGGGTCATTTCCGATGAGCATGAAAAGACCACAAACTGTATTTTACACCAATTCTTTACATGTATTGATAGGATTAATGCAGTAGTTCCCAACCTTTTTTGGCTCGTGACCCCGTTTTAACATCACAAATTTCTGGCGACCCCGGACATTCAAAACAGAGACATTTTTTTGGCTAAAATTAATTTGTTTTTGATCGTGTAATGGTTTGCTATAATATGTTGCAAATAAACGTTAATTTTAGACAACATTTAGACTATATAATGTGAATGTTTATTAGTAAGTTTTAATTTTTTTTACTTTTTTTTTTTTTTTTTTTTTTATAAATTATTAGAAATTTCAGGTGATCCCAGACATCCAAAACAGAGACATTTTATTTGCTAAAATTAATTTGTTTTGATCATGTAATAGTTTGCTAGACAATATTGCAAATAAATGTTAATTTTAGACAACATTTAGACTATATAATGTGAATTTTTATTAGTAAGTTTTAATTTTTAACTTTTTTTTAAAATAAATTATTAGAAATTTCAGGCGACCCTGGACATTCAAAACAGAGACATTTTTTTGGCTAAAATTAATTATTTTTGATCGTGTAATAGTTTGCTATAATATGCTGCAAATAAATGTTAATTTTAGACAACATTTAGACTATATAATGTGAATTTTATTAGTAAGTTTTAATTTTTTTTACTTTTTTTTTTTTTTTTTTTAATAAATTATTAGAAATTTCTGGCGACCCCGGACATTCAAAAAAGAGACATTTTTTTGGCTAAAATTAATTTGTTTTTGATCGTGTAATAGTTTGCTATATGTTGCAAATAAACGTTAATTTTAGACAACATTTAGACTATATAATGTGAATTTTTATTAATAAGTTTTAATTTTTTACCTTTTTTTAAAATAAATTATTAGAAATTTCAGGCGACCCCGGACATTCAAAACAGAGACATTTTTTTGGCTAAAATTAATTTGTTTTTGATCGTGTAATGGTTTGCTATAATATGTTGCAAATAAACGTTAATTTTAGACAACATTTAGACTATATAATGTGAATTTTTATTAGTAAGTTTTAATTTTTTTAACTTTTTTTTTTTTATAAATTATTAGAAATTTCAGGTGATCCCGGACATTCAAAACAGAGACATTTTATTTGCTAAAATTATTTTGTTTTTGATCGTGTAATAGTTTGCTATATGTTGCAAATAAACGTTAATTTTAGACAACATTTAGACTATATAATGTGAATTTTTATTAATAAGTTTTAATTTTTTACCTTTTTTTAAAATAAATTATTAGAAATTTCAGGCGACCCCGGACATTCAAAACAGAGACATTTTTTTGGCTAAAATTAATTTGTTTTTGATCGTGTAATGGTTTGCTATAATATGTTGCAAATAAACGTTAATTTTTGACAACATTTAGACTATATAATGTGAATTTTTATTAGTAAGTTTTAATTTTTTTAACTTTTTTTTTTTTTTATAAATTATTAGAAATTTCAGGTGATCCCGGACATTCAAAACAGAGACATTTTATTTGCTAAAATTATTTTGTTTTTGATCGTGTAATAGTTTGCTATATGTTGCAAATAAACGTTAATTTTAGACAACATTTAGACTATATAATGTGAATTTTTATTAATAAGTTTTAATTTTTTACCTTTTTTTAAAATAAATTATTAGAAATTTCAGGCGACCCCGGACATTCAAAACAGAGACATTTTTTTGGCTAAAATTAATTTGTTTTTGATCGTGTAATGGTTTGCTATAATATGTTGCAAATAAACGTTAATTTTAGACAACATTTAGACTATATAATGTGAATTTTTATTAGTAAGTTTTAATTTTTTTAACTTTTTTTTTTTTATATAAATTATTAGAAATTTCAGGTGATCCCGGACATTCAAAACAGAGACATTTTATTTGCTAAAATTATTTTGTTTTTGATCGTGTAATAGTTTGCTATATGTTGCAAATAAACGTTAATTTTAGACAACATTTAGACTATATAATGTGAATTTTTATTAATAAGTTTTAATTTTTTACCTTTTTTTAAAATAAATTATTAGAAATTTCAGGCGACCCCGGACATTCAAAACAGAGACATTTTTTTGGCTAAAATTAATTTGTTTTTGATCGTGTAATGGTTTGCTATAATATGTTGCAAATAAACGTTAATTTTTGACAACATTTAGACTATATAATGTGAATTTTTATTAGTAAGTTTTAATTTTTTTAACTTTTTTTTTTTTTTATAAATTATTAGAAATTTCAGGTGATCCCGGACATTCAAAACAGAGACATTTTATTTGCTAAAATTATTTTGTTTTTGATCGTGTAATAGTTTGCTATTTGTTGCAAATAAACGTTAATTTTAGACAACATTTAGACTATATAATGTGAATTTTTATTAATAAGTTTTAATTTTTTACCTTTTTTTAAAATAAATTATTAGAAATTTCAGGCGACCCCGGACATTCAAAACAGAGACATTTTTTTGGCTAAAATTAATTTGTTTTTGATCGTGTAATGGTTTGCTATAATATGTTGCAAATAAACGTTAATTTTAGACAACATTTAGACTATATAATGTGAATTTTTATTAGTAAGTTTTAATTTTTTTAACTTTTTTTTTTTTTTTTTATAAATTATTAGAAATTTCAGGTGATCCCGGACATTCAAAACAGAGACATTTATTTGCTAAAATTATTTTGTTTTTGATCGTGTAATAGTTTGCTATATGTTGCAAATAAACGTTAATTTTAGACAACATTTAGACTATATAATGTGAATTTTTATTAATAAGTTTTAATTTTTTACCTTTTTTTAAAATAAATTATTAGAAATTTCAGGCGACCCCGGACATTCAAAACAGAGACATTTTTTTGGCTAAAATTAATTTGTTTTTGATCGTGTAATGGTTTGCTATAATATGTTGCAAATAAACGTTAATTTTTGACAACATTTAGACTATATAATGTGAATTTTTATTAGTAAGTTTTAATTTTTTTAACTTTTTTTTTTTTTTATAAATTATTAGAAATTTCAGGTGATCCCGGACATTCAAAACAGAGACATTTTATTTGCTAAAATTATTTTGTTTTTGATCGTGTAATAGTTTGCTATATGTTGCAAATAAACGTTAATTTTAGACAACATTTAGACTATATAATGTGAATTTTTATTAATAAGTTTTAATTTTTTACCTTTTTTTAAAATAAATTATTAGAAATTTCAGGCGACCCCGGACATTCAAAACAGAGACATTTTTTTGGCTAAAATTAATTTGTTTTTGATCGTGTAATGGTTTGCTATAATATGTTGCAAATAAACGTTAATTTTAGACAACATTTAGACTATATAATGTGAATTTTTATTAGTAAGTTTTAATTTTTTTAACTTTTTTTTTTTTTTTATAAATTATTAGAAATTTCAGGTGATCCCGGACATTCAAAACAGAGACATTTTATTTGCTAAAATTATTTTGTTTTTGATCGTGTAATAGTTTGCTATATGTTGCAAATAAACGTTAATTTTAGACAACATTTAGACTATATAATGTGAATTTTTATTAATAAGTTTTAATTTTTTACCTTTTTTTAAAATAAATTATTAGAAATTTCAGGCGACCCCGGACATTCAAAACAGAGACATTTTTTTGGCTAAAATTAATTTGTTTTTGATCGTGTAATGGTTTGCTATAATATGTTGCAAATAAACGTTAATTTTTGACAACATTTAGACTATATAATGTGAATTTTTATTAGTAAGTTTTAATTTTTTTAACTTTTTTTTTTTTTTATAAATTATTAGAAATTTCAGGTGATCCCGGACATTCAAAACAGAGACATTTTATTTGCTAAAATTATTTTGTTTTTGATCGTGTAATAGTTTGCTATATGTTGCAAATAAACGTTAATTTTAGACAACATTTAGACTATATAATGTGAATTTTTATTAATAAGTTTTAATTTTTTACCTTTTTTTAAAATAAATTATTAGAAATTTCAGGCGACCCCGGACATTCAAAACAGAGACATTTTTTTGGCTAAAATTAATTTGTTTTTGATCGTGTAATGGTTTGCTATAATATGTTGCAAATAAACGTTAATTTTAGACAACATTTAGACTATATAATGTGAATTTTTATTAGTAAGTTTTAATTTTTTTAACTTTTTTTTTTTTTTTTATAAATTATTAGAAATTTCAGGTGATCCCGGACATTCAAAACAGAGACATTTTATTTGCTAAAATTATTTTGTTTTTGATCGTGTAATAGTTTGCTATATGTTGCAAATAAACGTTAATTTTAGACAACATTTAGACTATATAATGTGAATTTTTATTAATAAGTTTTAATTTTTTACCTTTTTTTAAAATAAATTATTAGAAATTTCAGGCGACCCCGGACATTCAAAACAGAGACATTTTTTTGGCTAAAATTAATTTGTTTTTGATCGTGTAATGGTTTGCTATAATATGTTGCAAATAAACGTTAATTTTAGACAACATTTAGACTATATAATGTGAATGTTTATTAGTAAGTTTTAATTTTTTTTACTTTTTTTTTTTTTTTTTATAAATTATTAGAAATTTCAGGTGATCCCAGACATCCAAAACAGAGACATTTTATTTGCTAAAATTAATTTGTTTTGATCATGTAATAGTTTGCTAGACAATATTGCAAATAAATGTTAATTTTAGACAACATTTAGACTATATAATGTGAATTTTTATTAGTAAGTTTTAATTTTTAACTTTTTTTTAAAATAAATTATTAGAAATTTCAGGCGACCCTGGACATTCAAAACAGAGACATTTTTTTGGCTAAAATTAATTATTTTTGATCGTGTAATAGTTTGCTATAATATGCTGCAAATAAATGTTAATTTTAGACAACATTTAGACTATATAATGTGAATTTTATTAGTAAGTTTTAATTTTTTTTACTTTTTTTTTTTTTTTTTTAATAAATTATTAGAAATTTCAGGTGATCCCAGACATTCAAAACGGAGACATTTTATTTGCTAAAATTAATTTGTTTTTGATCATGTAATAGTTTGCTATACAATATTGCATATAAACATTAATTTTAGACAACATTTAGACTATATAATGTGAATTTTTATTAGTAAGTTTTAATTTTTCCATTTTTTTTTTTATACATAAATAAATTTTATACATAAATTATTAGAAATTTTATGTGACCCCGGACATTCAAAACAGAGACATTTTATTTGCTAAAATTAATTTGTTTTGATCATGTAATAGTTTGCTAGACAATATTGCAAATAAATGTTAATTTTAGACAACATTTAGACTATATAATGTGAATTTTTATAGTAAGTTTTATTTTTAACTTTTTTTAAAAAATAAATTATTAGAAATTTCAGGCGACCCTGGACATTCAAAACGGAGACATTTTATTTGCTAAAATTATTTGTTTTTGATCATGTAGTAGTTTGCTGTAATATGTTGCAAATAAATGTTAATTTTAGACAAAATTTAGACTATATAATCTAATTTTTTATTAGTAATTTTTAGTTTTTTTGAATAAATTATTAAAAATTTCAGGCAACCCCAGACATTCAAAACAGACATTTTATTTGCTAAAATTAATTTGTTTTTTATCTTGTAATAGTTTGCTGTAATATGTTGCAAATATTTAGGCTACACAATGTACATTTTTATTCGTAAGTTTACATTTTTTATCAATTACTAGAAATTTCATGTGACCCCATTTGAATTCCAGGCGACCCCACGGGGGGTCCCGACCCCAGGGTTGAAAATCACTGGTATAATGGATCATTCCACAGTCTGTCTCAGTCTATAAAAACTCACCTCTGTCTGAGGTCTCTGGTCATAAATTTATTTGCACTTAAATGTCATTTTACACATTCTGATTTGGAATATTACACCTTACAGTTCTATTTTCACACATTACAGGTATTATCCATATCCTACCCAGATCTTTTTATACTTCTAATTCATTATGTGTAGTGTTTGCTCTTGTGTTGTATTTCTTTTTACTTGTGTTTGTTGTGGTGCTTTATTATTGTGTGTGTGTCACACTGCTCCTGGAATAAATAAGTCCGTTTGTCTGTCCATCCATCTCTATTAACAGGTATTATGCATTTTAGATCAGTAGGTGGTTTTGGTTGTCAATGGATGTTTAGGTCTTTACGGGTTAAAAATGAAATCAAACAGTTTTACTTTTTTTCTCATACGAGTCAGTTTTCTTTCAAATGTCATTTCACCTCATTTTTGTTTGTTTCTACTGCAGCAATTAGCCTTATCCCATCACCTATCAGATACTGATGATAATTCAGATATATTAAAAAAAAAATTGGAATAAATTGGAAATTGGAATAAATAAAATCCATCCATCTCTGTCAACAGGTATTAAACAGTTTAAATCAGTAGATGGTTTTGGTTGCCGATGGATGTTTGGGTCTTTACAGATTGAAAATGAAACAGTTTTACTTTCTTTCTCATATAAGTAAGTATTCTTTCAAATGTCATTTCACCTCATTTTAATTTGTTTCTACTGCAGCAATTAGCCTTATCCCATCTCCTGAAGGTAATTCAGGTAAAAAAAAAAAAAGTTTGGAATAAATAAAGTCCATCCATCTCTATCAACAGGTATTAAACAGTTTAAATCAGTAGATGGTTTTGGTTCCCGGTGGATGTTTGCATGTTTATGGGTTAAAAATGAAATGAAACAGTTTTACTGTCTTTCTCATATGAGTAAGTTTTCTTTCAAATGTCATTTCACCTCATTTTTACCTCCGCCAGGAGGTATTGTGATCACTTTGCTTTGTGTGTTTGTTTGCGTGTTTGTTTGTTAGCAACTTTACAGGAAAACTATTCCAACCATCTTTACCAAATCTTACCCACAGATAGGCCTAGGCCCTGGGACCAACCCATTCAATTTTGGGCCAAATAGGCCAAAGTTCAAGGTCACAGCAAGGTCACAAAATCTACAATTTTTCTACCTCTCATCATTGAGCAATTTTCGAAAATTCATCAAAAAATTCAAAACGACTTTATTGATCAGCCTCCAATTTGATCCACCCGTAGCTTAGAACAATATCTTGTATCTGGCACAAAACTGTCCACATCCACTGTGGAATGTGGACATTTCAATTTAACATTGAAAATCCCATTTACCACACATTTTTCATTAGAACTCAACAAATATTGATTGGAATTTAACCCTTTCATGCATAGTGGTCACTCCAGTGGACAGTTCTTCTCCAGCTGTTCTCTTGTATATTCACAGGTTTTGTTGTTTTAGTTCCATATCAGCCAACACAGTGGACACTTATGCATCATCTCAAACTGACATTCAGACCATTACTGTAACTTTGCTGTTGTTGATAAACCTGATCTGTCGTTACATGTTTTAGTGTAAATCAATTATTTGTTAGAAAAGAAGGCTTTTTTTTTGCATATGATCTCCATTAAATGAGTAATTACTAGCATTTAAATATATTAAAATGTGAGAAAACATCAGATTAGCAGCCTTAAAAATGTTTTTATTCCATTGTTTTCATGTCATTTCCTGATATTAGGTTTTAAACACGTTTCTTTACTTCAAAAATTAAATGCATGGATATTTTTGTAACTCCATAGAAAAAAAAACTTGGTCGCATTGTTTTTCTCATGGCTAAGGAGGAATAAAAATACTCAAAAAATAAATCTTGACGAAGGTTCTTAAAATTCATGCATGAAAGGGTTAATATAATTTGACAAACACATGACTGGTACCAAGCTTCAACTTTTTCCGCTGTATGGAACAACCTGGAAACTGTTGAATTTAAAAAGAAATAGTCGATCCACACATGCACACCGTTCGGGGTGCTTGGCGGAGGGTTGTGTTCTATGAACACGTTTTAATTTGTTTCTACTGCAGCAATTAGCCTCATCCCGTCTCCTGAAGGTAATTCAGGTAAAAAACAAACAAACAAACAAACAAATTGGAATAAATAAAGTCCATCCATCCATCCCTATCAACAGGAATTAAGCATTTTAGATCACTTGATGTTTTTGGTTCCCAGTGGATGTTTGGGTCTTTACAGATTAAAAATAAAATGAAACAATTTTACTTTCTTTCTAATATGAGTCAGTTTTCTTTCAAATGCCATTTCACCTCATTGTTGTTTGTTTCTACTGCAGCAATTAGCCTTATCCTGTCTCCTGAAGGTAATTCACGTAAAAAAAACAAAAAACAAACAAACAAATTGGAATAAATAAAGTCCATCCATCCATCCATCCATCCATCCATCCCTATCAACAGGTATTAAACATTTTAGATCAGTCGATGGTTTTGGTTCCCAGTGGAGGTTTGGGTCTTTAAAGATTAAAAATGAAATGAAACAATTTTACTTTCTTTCTCATATGAGTCAGTTTTCTTTCAAATGTCATTTCACCTCAATTTTGTTTGTTTCTACTGCAGCAATTAGCCTTATCCCGTCTCCTGAAGGTAATTCAGGTAAAGAAAAAACAAAAAAAGTTGAAATAAATAAAGTCCATCCATTCATCCATCCATCTCTATCAATAGGTATTAAACAGTTTAAATCAGTCGATGTTTTTGGTTCCCAGTGGATGTTTGAGTCTTTACAGATCAAAAATAAAATGAAACAATTTTACTTTCTTTCTTATATGAGTCAGTTTTCTTTCAAATGTCATTTCACCTCATTTTTGTTTGTTTCTACTGCAGCAATTAGCCTTATCCTGTCTCCTGATGGTAATTCAGGTAAAAAAACCAAAAACAAAAAAAACCAAAAACAAATTGGAATAAATAAAGTCCATCCATCCATCCCTGTCAACAGGAATTAAGCGTTTTACATCAGTACATAAAACATATCACTGCAGTTTTGCCACCTCACACAGTTTAGAACACACTCCTACTATATATTCTGCTACGTATTCTCTCACCTGTAAACACGCAGGGACGTCTACGGCGCTTTGCTCCTGAATCTAGTCACATTATAGCAAAGAAAACAGTCAGTAGAGTAATTATTTTCCCAGCTTTATAATAGGTTTAGCTCGATGGCTTATTTGTTCGGGGTTATGTAAATACAGTGCATTCTAATTAATGTAATTGGGTAAACAAGAGGAGATAATTGGGAAACATCACACAGTGCTGTTGTGGTGCTTTGGTTAATAAAAAGGTCATGAACATGAATACCAACATGAATGCAGCACAATTATAAATAATGTGCCGTTCTACGTATGTTTGTGTGTGGTGGTTTGCGACATAATACAGCGATGAAGAGCGATTTATTGTTGCAATAAGGGTCGCACTTGTGATTCAGGCCACACGGTGTCATGGAGTGCACTTTGGACAAATGGCATCATGGCACCGTCTGATAGATACGACTCAGTCTGCAGATGATTTGTTAATGATTGATGGGCGTGTCAGAGCACTCTGCAGCGAGTTCCCATCAGAAATGCTGCCATCGCACTGCCTCTGTGCAGCCGTCCTCACACCAAACGTACATGCACACATGACATTTTCTATTTCATGGGGATAGTTTGTGTCTACAATGAATCTTAACCCATAAAAACCCAGAGCCACTTCAGCGTCAGTTCCCAAATGAACTTTTATTTCTATTTAAACTTTCTTAAGTAATTTATGACCATTTATTATAATATTATTCTCCGTATTTTGCATTTTTAAGTAGAAAATCAGGTATTTGTAGATGTTTATAAAAATTCAGATTAACCCTTGATCAGGTAAGTGACTATTTTTGGTCATTTCTACACCTCTTTTGTTGAGGTACTCTATTGTTATTGTATGTGTGTCACGTAATTTCCCAGTTTTGAATAAATAAGTCTGTCTGTCCATCCGTCCATCTCTGTCAACAGGTATTAAGCATTTTAGATCAGTAGATGGTTTTGGTCGACAGTGGATGTTTGGGTCTTTACGGATTAAAAATAAAATGAAACAGTTTTACTTTCTTTCTCGTACGAGTCAGTTTTCTTTCAAATGTCATTTCACCTCATTTTTGTTGGTTTCTACTGCAGCAATTAGCCTTATCCCGTCTCCTATCAGATACTGAAGGTAATTCAGGTAAAAAAAAACAAACACAAAAAAAAAAACAAAAAAAACCAGTTTGGAATAAATGAAGTCAATCCATCTCTATCAACAGGTATTAAATAGTTTAAATCAGTAGATGGTTTTGGTTCCCAGTGGATGTTTGGGTCTTTACAGGTTGAAAATGAAATGAAACAGGTTTACTTTCTTTCTCAGATGAGTCAGTTTTCTTTCAAATGTCATTTCACCCCAATTTTGTTTGTTTCTACTGCAGCAGTTAGCCTTGTCCTGTCTCCTGAAGGTAATTCAGGTAAAAATAAATAAATAAATAAAAGTTTGGAATAAATAAAGTCCATCCATCCATCCATCCATCCCTATCAATAGGTATTAAACAGTTTAAATCAGTCGATGTTTTTGGTTCCCAGTGGATATTTGAGTCTTTACAGATTAAAAATGAAATGAAACCGTTTTACTTTCTTTCTCAGATGAGTCAGTTTCCTTTCAAATGTCATTTCACCTCAATTTTGTTTGTTTCTACTGCAGCAATTAGCCTTATCCTGTCTCCTATCACATACTGAAGGTAATTCAGGTAAAAAAAAAAACAAATAACAGTTTGGAATAAATAAAGTCAATCCATCTCTATCAACAGGTATTAAACAGTTTAAATCAGTAGATGGTTTTGGTTCCCAGTGGATGTTTGGGTCTTTACAGGTTGAAAATGAAATGAAACAGTTTTACTTTCTCATATGAGTCAATTTTCTTTCAAATGTCATTTCACCTCAATTTTGTTTGTTTCTACTGCAGCAATTAGCCTTATCCTGTCTCCTGAAGGTACTTCAGGTAAAAAAAAAAAAAAAAGTTTGGAATAAATAAATCCATCCATCCATCCATCCATCCATCCATCCATCCATCCATCCATCTCTATCAATAGGTATTAAACAGTTTAAATCAATCGATGTTTTTGGTTCCCAGTGGATGTTTGGGTCTTTACAGATTAAAAATGAAATGAAACAGTTTTACTTTCTTTCTCATATGAGTCAATTTTCTCTCAAATGTCATTTCACCTCAATTTTGTTTGTTTCTACTGCAGCAATTAGCCTTATCCCGTCTCCTATCAGATACTGAAGATAACTCATATAAAAAACCCCACTTCTTTCTAACAGCGTGACCCTGTTGCTCGCTCGTTCGTACGTTCCCGCTGAAGTCTGTGTAAACCCACCGTGCGGTCTTGAACACCGAGGAGGAGAAAGGAATATTAAATCCTCACACTCTCATTATCAAACACATCTGAAAAGCTCACATTCAAATGAAGTCTAAAGCCCACAGATTCAGATTAGCGTAACCATCGGTCTTGTTGAAATGATAAATGTGTTAAAGCCTCTATACACTGATTTATAACACGGAGGGAGTCGGGACCAACACTGTATGTGACAAATGTGTGTCCCACCCCACCCCCACCCCCCCCACCCCAACAGTGCTTTGGTGATTATGGCGTTTAATGGCCCCCGTCTCGGTAACACATTGACATTGTCCACCCTAGATCCTCTCCGAGATGGCTTGATTTACCAAACCTCTCGAAAGGCAGAAAAAATCTCATTGAGGAGACGGATTGCTGAGAGGGTGCTCCAGCAGGACTATAAATCATTCTTTAATCAGAGCGCACCCAGAGTGAGGTTACACACTCAGACCTCACATTAGCACCACTGACTCTCAGCTGTCTACGCTCTGCTCCCACACTCTGCCTTCCAAACTCCCTCTTTGCCCCTTTGCCCTCCATCTACTTTCATTCTCTACCACCCCCAAAATACAAAGGAGTGTGTCATTCACCATGCAACCTGAGGAGAATGCTAGAAATTAAATGCACACGACAACAAGACACTGACTCAGGGATGTAACGATTACCGGTATAATGATAAAATCGCAACCGGTTAGTATTACCATTTAAATTCTAATTATCATGATAACCAGGTTTGGTTACTGCACTTTTAGGGGGAAAAAACCCTATGTTAAGCTATGGTTTTATGTCAAATATTTGAGTATAGTTTTAATTTATTACAATTTAAATTTTCTATTCCTAATATTTGGAACCAATATTCACTTTTAAAGTCTTTGAAAAGATTTGTTAAGCATCTGTGTGTTATTCATGCAATAAAGTATATACATTTTTCAAATCAGATTTTTTTTGTGGCATTTTCTTGCCTTTTATGTTCATATAGTAGGTTAAAGTGAAAAAAAAAAATTAGCAGATGTAAATAGATGAAAAAAAAAAAAGATACCAAACATGGGTATAGTAGACATTTGTTTATAGATAAGATAAGATAAGATAAGATAAATACTTTATTGATCCTTTGCAGGAAATTGTTTCGTTACTACAGTAGCAGTACAAGAAAAACACACTGACCCATCCTGATGAACATCCCACAAACAACCAACAATGGAACGAAGAAGTAAACCGAATAAAAATAAATAAATAAATAAATGAATAAATATATATATATATATATATATATATATATATATATATATATATATATATATATATATATACACACACACACATATGTATATAATATGTACAATGCAAGTATATAAGTATAAGTATATAAAGGCAAAATCAAAAGTACTGAAAAATGGCCAAAATATATGGAAGTCTATTGCATTCACACAAAAAAATAAATTCGGTTCTGTTTTTCTGAATTAACGAGATAGTTATCTCGTAAAAACAGAGCCGAATTTAATTTTTTTCAGAAAACAGTGTGTCGTTAATTCGGAAAAACAGAGCCGGATTTTATTTTTTGTGTGAATGCAATACACTTCCATAAAAACAGGCTCAGACCCCTAAAGGTTAATATGTGAATGTTTCTGCCAACAGAAGGTACATTGTGCCTATTATTTTATTTATTTATTTATTTTTAAATACAGCTTAGTTAAATTATTTCAGTGTGTGTAATAGTACTTTATGAACATTCTCAGCCCCATTTCAACAATAGTGCAATAATAATGATAACTGTGATATCCGGCAAGCATCCCGAATGGTGTGCATGTGTGGATCGACTATTTCTTTTTAAATTAAACAGTTTCAACGTTGTTCCATACAGCAGAAAAAGTTGAAGCTTGGTACCAGTCATGTGTATGTCAAATTATATTCAATTCCAATCAATATTTGTTGAGTTCTAATGAAAAATGTGTGGTAAATGGGATTTTCAATGTTAACTTGAAATGTCCACAGAGTCCACATTCCACAGTGGATGTGGACAATTTTGTGCCAGATACAAGATATTGTTATAAGCTATGGGTGTCTGAAATTGGAGGCTAATCTGAGTCGTTTTGAATTTTTTATGAATTTTCGAAATTGTTCAATGATGAGAGATAGGAAAATTGTAGATTTTGTGACCTTGCTGTGACCTTGAACTTTGGCCTACTTGGCCCAAAATTTATTGGGTTGGTCCCAGGGCCTAGGCCTATCTGTGCGTACAATTTGGTAAAGATGGTTGGAATAGTTTTCCCGTAAAATTGCTAACAAACAAACACACAAAGCAAAGTGATCACAATACCTCCTAGCGGAGGAAATAAAACATAAACACCTAAAGAGTAACTTAAATGAGAGATGAACTACATCTTGAAAATCTTATTTCAAGAAATCTCTCCATGATAATTTTCACTTGTTCCATTGACAGATTTTTTTGTTTGATCAGTGGTTCTCAAACTTTTATAGTGGAGTAAAACTCTTGCTTCTGCATTTTTTATTTAAAAAAAAAAATTAAGCAAAATTAGTTCCTGTGCCAAAGGTGTATGTTTATATTTTCAAACCTTTGTAAACAAACAACACATATTTATCTGTAATACATAAAAAATAACACATTTTTAAAGTAAATTTTGTGTGCAAAATATAAACTGAAAAGTGCCCCGTTTCATTGATAGGAAAAAATAAATAAATTGGTCATTAATTAATAAACTAGAAAAGCACTCACAGAACGCAGACCTCCGCCAAGGCAGATCAGTCTGCGCTGAAACGCCGCGGCTGGGATAGACGGTCATTGAACCAGATCATGGTGTTGATGAGTTAGAATCACTTTAGGGCAGGGGTCTCAAACTCAGATCCTCGAGGGCCGGTATCCTGCATGTTTTGGATGTATCCCTCTTCCAACACACCTGATTCAAATGATAAGCCTATTATCAAGCTCTGCAGAAGCCTGACAACGACCGTCAGGTGTGCCGGAGGAGGGAAACAACTAAAACATGCAGGATACCGGCCCTCGAGGATCTGAGTTTGAGACCCCTGCTTTAGGGACATGGTGGAGCGAAACACAGACTGATACCGACCACGCCGAAATACACGCACAAATGCGGGGTCGCTGTTGGATCGGAGTGTTTTCCTGGTCTAGTCCACAGTCAGTGAGACAGAAGTTGAAAACATCCTCCAGGCTCCTGATTCGGGCCACAGCTATGTCGAGCATTTGCAAAGCTTCAGGAGGTGGAGAAAAGATAAATGAGCGAAAAGTTTCACTTTCACTTCTGCGGGGGTATGGACACCACCACCCCATACCCCCATACTATTAGAAGTAGGACGGAAAGTGACGCAGGTACACGCAGTTACCAACCAACACGCACACATCCCCCAGCTGAACTGCGCACATACAGCCGAGTAACCACCACCCCCACACACACACCGACGAAACGCACACGTGCACACCCTCCATTCCACACCACCACATCAGCAGATAAATTCCACAGGAAACACTGACTGTATCCAATAGTTCAATAAATCAATCATTAAGGAATATGACATGCTTTTTTTCATGAAGTATATAAGCAATATTTAGCTTTTATTCTTATAGACCGTATTGAAAGAGAAATTCAGGTTCTCAGGAAAATCGCCGCTTATCGATTAATCGTTAATCGATCGATAAGGGCAACCAACTAATGAATCATCGATAATTTGCATCCCTAATTCTCGGTAATATTTTACTCGGTACATGTTCAATAGTGCTTGCGTTACAACTAGTGTTGTAGTACTCAAGACTTGTTAGGTTTTTTTTTTTTATGTCTTGGTCTCGTCTCCATCTCAGGTCCATTTTTACTCGGTCTCGTCTCGGTCTCGGATTGTGCGAACTCAGGATTTTAAGGTGAGACTGTTGGAGACCACCGCTGTTAAGTTATTTGCTCACGCCACTGATTAGAGCGGAAAGGGATCTATCTCAAAAACCAACCAGTTATTGGTTGCTTGATTCATTTCCCACGGTTTCCCTGGAAACAGCTGCATACAGACACACCGCATGAGTAACAACCTTCCCCCCACCCCCTCCCCCTCCCTCACACATGTGGTGAGAGCGAAGGAAGACTAAGAAAAGGTGCTTACGTGTCCGGCAGCAGTGATGTCTGCAGACTTGTTAGTAATAAAGTTTGGTTTCCAAAAGCACAAAGAATACATCTGTAAAACGACGTGCACATGAAAACACTCAGCAGCGTGCACATTCTGCATAATTAACAGAAACGGTGGGGACCACATCAAACTTTTACTGTCACCCCCCGAAAAGGAAGCACAGGGAGAGGTAAGATAACAATAAACTACACAAGCAATTAGTGTCTGACATCTAGGAAGATTTCAAGTAAATACTTGTTATGTGATCCCTGTAGTTGGTTTATTATACTAGAAAACTTTTAATGCATTGTACATTTAGAGTTAAAGTTGGAATACACTGCAGGGAATGGTTAGCTGGCTAACGTTAGCCTGTGTGTTGGGTTTCAACAAAGATGATTCTGGCCGTGTTTCTCTGTTAAACTGTGTCACATAATTAAAATCCACAGGAGGCTTTGTCAGTTTACTGTACATGTAAATTGGATTAATCTCAAAGGTGTTGGAATTCATAAGAATAAAATAGGCAAATAAGCAAAGCTACTGGCAAAAAATATCTGTTTAAAAAAAAAATACATTTATAGGTAAAAACTAAAAATGTGAAGAAAGAACTTAATTGTAGCTGCATAATAAATGACAAACTTTGCATGACAACAGTGCTAACTCAGCAAAATTAAAACTACTGAATGACTGAGCCTCTTAAAATAAAATGTGAACAAATAATAATGATAATAATGATAATAATGATAATAATAATAATAATAATAATAATAATAATAATAATAATAATACATTTTATTTATGGGCACCTTTCAGGACACTGAAGATCACCATACAAAGTTGCTAAAATAAATAAAACAATTAAAATTACACACATACATATATAAAACACAAGTACAAATGACAACAGATAATAGTGAAATTTAGTGAAACAAAGGAGCCTGTTTGAGGGAAATTCAGTTACCTTTAGGGTTAAGGCTTGACAGTTAATTCAAATTTCAATTGAATTAACCCTTTCATGCATACTGGTCACTACAGTGGACAACTATTCTACAGCTTTTCTCTTCTATATTCATGGATTTTGTTGTTTTTGTTGTTTTGCTTTGTTCACACATATCTTTACTAAAGTTTTAAGACACTACATATCTTTTCTGACATGAAATGGTAACATTATGTAGATCTCTCCTGAGCATAAACCCCCAGAATCACAAGCCCTCCCCATAGTTTTCACACAATTTATCAGTAAATACGTGTTTCTGTGCATCAAAAATTAAACGTGTGGTGTCCAGCTGAGTGGACATTTATGCAACTTCATGAAAAATAGGTCCATAAGAGTTTTTTTTTTTTTTTTTTTTTATGATTATTTTTTTAATGTTTTTTTTTTTTATTCTATTTTTTTAAATTTTTTTTTTTTTTTTTAATTTATTTTTCAGAAGAAAATTTTCAATCACATTGTTTTTTTCATGCCTGAAGAAGAATAAAAACACTCAGGAAAAATTTTTGATTAAGGTTCTCATAATTTGTGTATGAAAGGGTTAAAATAGCGTTCTCTGCAACTGTCAAATCTTTCTCTTTCATTCTGAATTTTAGTTTCCTGGAGTACAAGGCAGGACAACAGACGGATACCACACAGCCAATAATAACATCCTTTTGTCAGGGAGTGCAGATCTACAGGCTGCAGTCGGGGTCTGGAGCCTGTCATTGTATGTACGGTCTTGGTCTTGTCTCAATCTCAACCCTTAAAAGTCTTGGTCTTGTCTTGGTCTCGGAACCCTCTGGTCGTTCTGCTCATGTGTCATTTATATACTGTATTTTCCGGACTCTAGAGCACACCTGAATATAAGCCACACCCACCAAATTTTAAAAGAAAAAAATATTTGTACATCCACTACCAGTTAAAAGTTTTAGAACACCCCAATTTTTCCAGTTTTGCATTGAAATTCCAGCAGTTCAAGTCCAATGAACAGCTTGAAATGGTACAAAGGTAATATAAGCGGTGAACTGCCAGACGTAAAAAAAAAAAAAAAAGTAAGATTAAACAAAACTGAAAAATAATGTAAATTTCAGAATTATACAAAAAGGCGAACAAGAAACGTTTGTGAATTACTTACAACCCCCTCTGTCTGCATAACAGTAGTGTTGGAACACACTTTGGTACCATACTGTTGTGAGCAGTATTTGAACAGTATTGTACTGCAGAAAGTAGTGTGTTACTATAAAAATGTAAGAGAGGAAAAGGCAATTAACGACAGAAGAGAGACCGACCATCAGAACACTTAAAAATGTAGGTCTGTCCTGCAGAGAAATGTCCAAGAAAGTCCAGGTGTCAGTAAGTCCAGTTTCCTTCACCATCCAAAGGCACTCAGAAACTGGACTGGGAAATACTGACAGGAAGAGGTCTGGCAGAGGTCAGGAAGAGCCACAACAGAATCAGAAGACAAGTTCATGACAGTCAACAGCTTGTGTGATAGGAGACTCACAGGGCAACAGCTTCAAGCACAGTGAAGATAGTGGTCGTAGTAGTAATAATAATAATAATAATAATAATAATAATAATAATAATAATAATAATAATAATAATAATAATAATAAACTTTATTTGTATAGCACCTTTCATACAGAAATTGTAGCCCAAAGTGCTTCACATTGATTGAAAAAAAAAATAAAATACAATATTAAAATACATTAAGATTTGATTAGAAATACAATAAAATAAATATAAAAACAGCGCACATTAAAATATTTGATTATGCATAGAATTTTTGAAGCGCAAGAAATAAGATGAAATTTGAGAGAAATACAATAAAATAAAAATAAAAGCAGTGCACATTATGCATAGAATTTTTGAAGTGCAAGAAATAAGATGAAATTTGAAATACAATAATATAAAAAATAAAAACAGAAATACAATAAAATAAAATTAAAAAAAAAAACGCACATTCCTAGTTAATGAATTGTGACCCCATTTTTATCTCCTTTCAAAGGCTAATGAGAATAAAAATGTTTTTAATTTGGTTTTAAATATATTCAGTGAACTGGCTTCTCTAATGTCTTTTGGAATTGTATTCCATAACTTTGGTGCATAGTTAGTAAAGGCTGCGTCCCCCATTTTCTTTGTAATATTTCTGGGAGTCGCTAGTAACCCTGCGTTTGATGACCTCAGTGTTCTAGTTTGTACATAATCGATCAGTGAGTTTGCAGTGTAACTTGGTCTGGTTCCATTTAGAGCTTTATACGTGAGGAGTAGTATCTTAAAATCAGTTCTGTAGGTTACCGGTAGCCAGTGCAGGGAAACCAACACCGGAGTAATGTGCTCTCTCTTCTTGGTTTTGGTTAATAACCTAGCTGCAGAGTTCTGAATCAGCTGAAGTGTGTCTGTGGTGCTTTTTGGGAGACCTGTAAGGAGTGCATTACAGTAGTCCAGTCTGCTGGAGATAAAAGCATGGACCAGTTTTTCAGCATCCTTTCGATTTAGTAAGCAAGTCTAGTAAGCAAGTAAGCACTAGTAGTAGTAAGCAAGTCTCAGTTTCAACTGTGAACAGCAGACTTCCAGTTGCAGGTTTGATGGGTCGAGTTGCCGCAAGAAAGCCATTGCTGAGACTTCAGAATAAGAAAAAGAGGCTTGCCTGGGCCATGAAACACCGCCAGTGGACTACTGAAGACTGGAAGAAGGTGTTATGGACTGATCAAACCTACAACTTTCTGCAGTACAATAATGTTCAAATAATGCTCACAATGGTATGGTACCAAAGTGTGCTCCAACATTACTTTTATGCAGACAGAGGGAGTTGGAAGGAATTCACAAACGTTGGGACACCTGTAGGAATTGGTAGCACCAACTTTCGAGGCTTGATCAACCTCCATTGCTGCAGAACTGCTTTAAGTCGTTAACCCATTTTTTTGTTTGCCTTTTTTGTATGATTCTGAAATGTACATTATTTTTCAGTTTTGTTTAACCTTACTTTTTTTCAGTTCAGAAAAACCGCTGAAACTGACAGTTCACCGCTAACCTTTGTACCATTTCAAGCTGTTCATTGGACTTGAACTGCTTGAATTTCAATATAAAACTGGAAAAACTGGGGTGTTCTAAAACCTTTGACCGGTAGTGTATACAGGCCGCACCTAACTATAAGCCGCAGGTGTCCAAGTTGTGACATGAGATATTTACATAGAAAGATAGTAAACAGAAAGATTACTTACATATTTATTTCCATACCTTAACTGCTTTTTTTCCAAACAGTGCCTGTAACACAGCAGTAAAACGGCAGGAAGACGGCTGGTTCAAAAACCCAGAAAAGTCACTGATCTCTATCTTCATCTTCCTTCTGCTCATTAAACCACTGCACTCGTCTTCTTCAGTGTCAGAATTGAACATCCTCAGAAAGTCTCTGTCACACACCTTCTACGTCTCTCTTCCGTTGTCGCTCTCCATGGTACTTCCGTGCTGCAGCTCTCTTTCCTTCTTGGACAGACACATTGATTACTTTTAACTTAAAAGCTGCATCATATGCATTTCGTCGTGTGTTTTCCACGATGAGGGTTTGTGCATGACGCGCAAAATGATTTTTAAAAGCTAAGCTTAAAACTAGCATCTTCCTCTTCGCATCACCTCTTCCACCTGTCTCGCGTTTGCGCTTCCTGCTAGATCGCCCCCTGGTGGCTGTTAGCCTGTAAAAATCTATCGATGAACTGCATCATTGTATAAAAGCCGCAGGGTTCAAAGTGTGAGAAAAAAGTAGCGGCTTATAGTCCGGAAAATACAGTAATCACGTAATGTATTGCAGTTCCGAGACAGTAATATTGTAAGGTACGGTATTACTTTTAAATAGCAGTAATAATAGTAATCTGTAGTGGATTACAGTTTGAAAGGAACTTGCACAACACTGGTCGTGTAAATATGTGGCCATCAGTCACTTCAGTCATTGCGTTCGGTGAAGAAAACAAATGGGAGGAAAATGTAGACTGACAGTTTAATTTATAAGCGTTGACAACATCAAAACAGCAGTCACAGATCGACTTTTTCATTTCATATTGTGCACAAAGGTGAATCAAATATCTCCAGAAAGGCGAGACGAGCCAAAAATGTTCAATCCTTGAATTACCCTGATACGTTTTGATTTAATGAGCTACAAAAAAAACAAAAAAAAAACACCTCCGAATGACGGCTGTGTTTCTAAAGATACTCTAAACTTTGCTCTTACTCTAGTCATGGGAAACTTTTACTTTTTTTTTTTTTTTGGCATGAGTCATTTGTCAAGGTTCATGCCTCTGTGGTGCTCTCTCCCTCCAATGACAAACCTTGTGCTGTGAAACCAGCCTGGTGAAATATAAAACACTTTCAGTCTGGCCTTCACCCAGTCACGAACATACCATTTCATATTTTTGAGCTTTAACAGGATAAGACACAGATGTAAGGTAAACAACACCTACCTCATACCTAAATGGCAAAATAGGCACCGGTTCCCAAAATGACATATTTGAGTGTTTGCAGATTTCCGGGTGTTGTTTCTCTATAAAGGGTTCATTTATGCAAAATCTGGATATACAAACTTCTGTCGCTATAATGCTTTAGTTTCATCAGTATTTGGGCATGTCGCCAAAACTTACAAGAATGATGTAAACAGGAACAGAGTAGTAAAAAAATAAATAAAATAAAATACAAAACCTCATAGATTGTCGTTATTTTGTAGCCTGCGATGCAAAAATCCAAATCTTACTAAGTGTATTTTTCTCATTTCTAGTCAAATATCTCATCACGCTTCAAATAAGACATAATCACCTAAAGAGTAACTTTAAAGTGAGATATAAGGACTTATTTTTAGACAATAGATCTTGAAAATCTTATTTCAAGAAATCTTACGAAGATAATTTTCACGTGTTTCATTGGCAGATTTTTTTTTACTTGAATTAAGGGAAAATATCTTGAATTAAGCAAAAAAAAAAAATCTTGAATTAAGCAGAAAAAAATCATGAATTAAGCAAAAAAAAAAAAAATCATGAATTAAGCAAAAAAAAAAAAAATCTTGAGCAAAGCAAAAAAAAAAAAAAAACTTGAATTAAGCAAAAAAATCTTGAATTAAGCAAAAAAATTTTTTGAATTAAGCAAAAAAATAAATAAATCATGAATTAAGCAAAAAAAAAAAATCATGAATTAAGCAAAAAAAAAAAATAAAAATCATGAATTAAGCAAAAAAAAAAAAATCTTGAGCAAAGCAAAAAAAAAAAAAACAAAAAAACAAAAAAACTTGAATTAAGCAAAAAAAAATCTTGAATCAAGCAAAACAAAGTCATGAATTAAGCAAAAAAAAATCTTGAATTAAGCAAAAAAAAATCTTGAATTAAGCAAAAAAAAATCTTGAATTGAGCAAAAAAAGAAAAAAAAAATCATGAATTAAGCAAAAAAAAAAAAATCATGAATTAAGCAAAAAAAAAATCTTGAATTAAGCAAAAAAATCTTGAATTAACCAAAAAAAAAAAAAAATGAATTAAGCAACAACAAAAAAAAAAAGAATCCTGAATCAAGCAAAAAAATATTGAATTAAGAAAAGAAATCTTGAATTAAGCAAAAATAAATCTCAAATCAAACAAAAAATATTGAAGAAAAAAAAATATTGAATTAAGCAAAAAAAAAAAAAAAATCATGTATTATGCAAAAAAATTTTGAATTAAGCAAAAAAAAATTCTTGAATTAAGCAAAAAAAATCATGAATTAAGCAATAAAAAATAATCATGAATTAAGCAAAAAAACAAAAACAAATCTTGAGCAAAGCAAAAAAACAAACAAACTTGAATTAAGCAAAAAAATCTTGAATTAAGCAAAAAAAATTCTTGAATTAAGCAAAAAAATAAATAAATCATGAATTAAGCAAAAACAAAAAAAACATGAAGCAAAACAAAACAAAAAAAACTTGAATTAAGCAAAAAAAAAAAACTTGAATCAAGCAAAAAAAATCTTGAATTAAGCAAAAAAAAAATCTTGAATTAAGCAAAAAAAAATCTTGAATTAAGCAAAAAAAAAAAAAATATCATGAATTAAGCAAAAAAAAATCTTGAATTAAGCAAAAAAATCTTGAATTAACCAAAAAAAAAAAAAAAAATGAATTAAGCAACAAAAAAAAAAACTTGAAGCAAAAAAAACAAACAAAAACAAATCATGAATTAAGGAAAAAAAATCTTGAATTAAGCAAAAAAAAATAATTATGAATTAAGCAAAAAAATTTATGAATTAAGTAACAAAAAAAAAATCATGAATTAAGCAAAAAAAATCATGAATTAAGCAAAAAAAAAAAAATCATGAATTAAGCAAAAAAAAACTTGATAAATATACACTTGGTAAAATGAAAATGCAGTTGTAAATCATGTTTTTTGTTTTTTTTTCAGTGGATATTTCCTTGAGAGAACAAGACGAGATTTATAATTTCAACAATTTCTCAGAGGCTCCTTTATATTTTTATGGAAAAATCATAGACACAA
Organism: Sphaeramia orbicularis; assembly: GCF_902148855.1. Lineage (NCBI taxonomy): Eukaryota > Metazoa > Chordata > Actinopteri > Kurtiformes > Apogonidae > Sphaeramia > Sphaeramia orbicularis. Next base: position 15,335,714 of record NC_043964.1, on the reverse strand, counting down.
TTTATTATTCTTTTTTTTAATGATGTCTCCTAAAGCGACTGGAGGGGATCTTTAAACAATGTGTTCGAGTTGTTAGAACCAATGACGGTAAATTAGATCAGTCTATTATTTTTATTATTTCTTTCTAAATTGCATTTTCTCTCCTTTTGGCATTGCTCCCTTGATCAGCTGTCTCTCATTTAACAATATTAAATTCATGAAAGTATTATGAAAACATCATTATGTCCAAAGCTGTTTTTGAGAAAAGGAGTAATATTAGCATCCTCGTTAGATTTGGTGCGACTCTCTCTCTCTCTCTCTCTCTCTCTCTCTCTCAGTTTGGTCACAGATGAAGTAGTGCACCCAGTTGTCGTTGGATTTAATTTCTTTCAACTCACTTCAAAAGCTCGTCTTCCACTGATAGTACGGCAGAATTTCAGGCTTCAGTATGTGAGCATCACAGCCTGCACTCTCTGGATGTGTCAGCTTCATCATGTGGAGCCTCTTAGTTGTCATCTTCTTCAAATAGGATGTGTTCAGCTTCACTACGATAGGGAATAGAAAACTGCATTTCATTCTGTGCAGCAGGACATCAAGTGTACTCAGACTGAGGGTCCAACAGCTCCCCTCACGTACACTTCCACTTGTGTTCCTTTAACCCTTTAGCGCCTGATGTATCACTGGTGAGCACTCTGAATGCATGATTTAGTAGCCCCGCCCCCCGAAGAGAAGGCGAGGGAGATTGTTTTTGGTTCGGTTTGTTTGTTTGTTTGTTAACACTCTAGCGCAGGGGTGTCAAACATGCGGCCCAGGGGCCAAATTCGGCCCACCAAAGGGTCCAATCCGGCCCCCGGGATGAATTAGTGAAATGCAAAAATTACATCGAAGACATTAACAATCAATGTTAAAATAAAGGTCAGTTCAATCTAAAGTGGGTCAGACCAGTAAAATACAGGGTGGGGAAGCAAAATTTACAATATTTTGAGGCAGGGATTGAAAGACAGTGTATGACCAGTTAGTTTATTGAAAGTCATGAGAATTTATTTGCCACAAGAAAATGTACATAATAGAAAATGTTTTTATTCTATGTGTCCTCCTTCTTTCTCAATAACTGCCTTCACACGCTTCCTGAAACTTGCGCAAGTGTTCCTCAAATATTTGGGTGACAACTTCTCCCATTCTTCTTTAACAGTATCTTCCAGGCTTTCTCGTAATAGTTTTGCTCATAGTCCAGGCATGTCCAAAGTCCGGCCCAGGGGCCAATCACGGCCCGCAGTCAGATTTTATACGGCCCACAGCTTGGGTTTTATAATATATTATTTACAGCCCGCTTGGACTGTTGAACAGAGTACATGAATCATAAAAGGTTCAAAATGCACTTTCTCCTTTCACCTCATGGTGGCAGCACCACTCTAACTCTATCTGGCTCTGTGACTTTGCCGTGAACCCTTTTTGCTAATTTCTAACCATGGCGCCTGTAAATAAAAAAAATAAAGTTGACAGTGAGGGCCGCCGCTTCCAGGAGAGATGGGAATTACAATGTTTTTTCACTGAAAATCGAGGCGATTGTGTTTGCCTAATTTGTCAAGAGACTGTTGCCTTGTTTAAGGAATTCAATGTAAAGAGACACTAGCAGACAAAGCATGCTAACGCATACGACAAGCTAGCAGGGAGTGAGCGTTCTGAAAAAGTGAAGCAAATTTAAGCTGCTTTAAACTCAACAGTGACTCTTCATGTGAACCTGGGAGTTCAATGAGTTCACCACCAAGGCAGGCTACCAAGTTGCCAGGTTAGTTGCCTCTAACTGCTGATGTTATGTACTTGTAGATGTGACACAAAATATCCATCCATCCATTCTCTTCCGCTTATCCGGGGCCGGGTCGCGGGGGTAACAGTCTAAGCAGGGATGCCCAGACTTCTCTCTCCCCAGACTCCTCCTCCAGCTCTTCCGGGGGGATCCCGAGGCGTTCCCAGGCCAGCCGAGAGACATAGTCTCTCCAACGTGTCCTGGGTCTTCCCCGAGGTCTCCTCCCGGTGGGACATGCCCGGAACACCTCCCCAGGGAGGCGTCCAGGAGGCATCCGAAACAGATGCCCGAGCCACCTCAGCTGGCCCCTCTCGACGCGGAGGAGCAGCGGCTCTACTCCGAGCTCCTCCCTTGTGACTGAGCTCCTCACCCTATCCCTAAGGGTGCGCCCAGCCACCCGACGGAGGAAACTCATTTCGACCGCTTGTATCCGGGATCTTGTCCTTTCAGTCATGACCCAAAGCTCATGACCATAGGTGAGGGTAGGAACGTAGATTGACCGGTAAATTGAGAGCTTCGCCTCTCGGCTCAGCTCCTTCTTTACCACAACCGACCGGTACAGCGACTGCATCACTGCAGACGCTGCACCGATCCGTCTGTCAGTCTCACGCTCCATCCTTCCCTCACTCGTGAACAAGACCCCGAGATACTTAAACTCCTCCACTTGGGGCAAAGACTCCCCACCGACCCGGAGAGGGCAAACCACCTTTTTTCCGGTCGAGGAACCATGGCCTCAGATTTGGAGGTGCTGATCCTCATCCCGCTCGCTTCACACTCGGCTGCAAACCGCCCCAGTGCACGCTGAAGGTCCAGGTTTGATGAGGCCAACAGGACAACATCATCTGCAAAAAGCAGAGATGAAATCCTGTGGTCCCCAAACCGGACCCCCTCCGGCCCTTGGCTGCGCCTAGAAATTCTGTCCATAAAAATTATGAACAGAACCGGTGACAAAGGGCAGCCCTGCCGGAGTCCAACATGCACCTGGAACAGGTCTGACTTACTGCCGGTAATGCGAACCAGGCTCCTGCTTCGGTCATACAAGGACCGGACTGCCCTTAGCAAAGGGCCCCGGACCCCATACTCCCGAAGCACCTCCCACAAGATACCACGAGTGACACGGTCGAACGCCTTCTACAGATCCACAAAACACATGTGGACTGGTTTGGCGAACTCCCATGAACCCTCGAGCACCCGATGGAGAGTATAGAGCTGGTCCAGCGTTCCACGACCAGGACGAAAACCGCATTGTTCCTCCTGGATCCGAGGTTTGACTATTGGTCGGGTCCTCCTCTCCAGTACCCTGGAATAGACTTTCCCCGGGAGGCTGAGGGGTGTGATCCCCCTATAGTTGGAGCACATCCTCCGGTCCCCTTTCTTAAAAAGGGGAACCACCACCCTGGTCTGCCAATCCAGAGGTACTGTCCCCGACCGCCACGCGATGTTACAGAGACGTGTCAACCAAGACAGTCCCTGCACATCCAGAGACTTAAGGCACTCAGGGCGAATCTTATCCACCCCCGGTGCCCTGCCACCGAGGAGCTTGCCAACCACCTCGGTGACTTCAGCTTGGGAGATGGACGAGTCCACCTCTGAGACCTCAGCCTCTGCTTCTTCTATGGAAGACGTGGCAGTGGGATTGAGGAGATCCTCGAAGTATTCCTTCCACCGCCTGACAACATCCCCAGTCGAGGTCAGCAGCTCCCCACTTCCGCTGTAAACAGTGTTGGTGGCGCACTGCTTTCCCCTCCTGAGGCGCCGGACGGTTTGCCAGAATTTCCTCGAGGCCGACCGATAGTCCTCCTTCATGGCCTTCCCAAACTCCACCCAGACCCGAGTTTTTGCCTCCACAACCGCCTGGGCTGCAGCACGCTTGGCCTTCCGGTACCCATCAGCTGCCTCGGGAGTCCCACGGGCCAACAAGGCCCGATAAGACTCCTTCTTCAGCTTGACGGCATCCCTTACTTCCGGGGTCCACCACCGGGTTCGGGGATTGCTGCCACGACAGGCACCGGAGACCTTGCGACCACAGCTCCGAGCAGCCGCTTCGACAATGGAGGTGGAGAACATGGTCCACTCGGACTCAATGTCCCCAGCCTCCCCCGGGATCTGGGAGAAGCTCTCCCGGAGGTGGGAGTTGAAGACCACACTGACATCGGGTTCCGCCAGACGTTCCCAACAGACCCTCACAACACGTTTGGGCCTGCCGAGTCGGTCCGGCTTCCTCCTTCGCCAGCGGATCCAGCTCACCACCAGGTGGTGATCGGTTGACAGCTCTGCCCCTCTCTTCACCCGAGTGTCCAAAACACGTGGCCGGAGGTCTGATGATACGACAATGAAGTCGATCATCGACCTCCGGCCTAGGGTGTCCTGGTGCCAAGTGCACTTATGGACATCCCTGTGTTGGAACATGGTGTTTGTTATGGACAAACTGTGACTAGCACAGAAGTCCAGTAACAGAACACCACTTGGGTTCAGATCAGGGAGGCCGTTCCTCCCCATCACCCCCCTCCAGGTCTCACTGTTGTTGCCCACGTGGGCATTGAAGTCGCCCAGGAGAACAATGGAGTCCCCAGTCGGAGCACCATCCAGCACCCCTCCCAGAGACTCCAAGAAGGCCGGGTACTCTGCACTGCTGTTCGGCCCGTAGGCCAAAACAACAGTGAGGCACCTGTCCCCGACCCGAAGGCGTAGGGACACGACCCTCTCGTTCACTGGGGCGAACTCCAACACATGGCAGCTGAGCTGAGGGGCTATGAGTAAGCCCACACCAGCCCGCCGCCTCTCACCGCGGGCAACGCCAGAGAAGTGGAGAGTCCAGCCCCTTTCGAGGGGTTGGGTTCCAGAGCCCAAGCTATGTGTGGAGGTGAGCCCGACTATATCTAGACGGTATCTCTCAACCTCCCTCACAAGCTCTGGCTCCTTCCCCCCCAGCGAAGTGACATTCCATGTCCCAAGAGCTAGACTCCGTGTCCGGGGATCGGATTGTCGGGCTCCCTGCCTTCGACTGTCACCCAATCCACACTGCATCCGGCCCCTATGATTCCCTCGATGGGTGGTGAGTCCGTCGGAGGGTGGGCCCACGTCGCTCTTTCGGGCTGGGCCCGGCCGGACCCCGTGGGCATAGGCCCGACCACCAGGCGCTCGCATGCGAGCCCCAACCCCGGGCCTGGCTCCAGGGTGGGGCCCCGGCTGCGCCGTACCGGGCGACGTCACGTTCTTAAGATGTTTGTTATTCATAGGGGCTTCTGAACTGCTCTTAGTCTGGCCCGTCCCCCAGGACCTGTTTGCCTTGGGAGACCCTACCAGGGGCATAAAGCCCCGGACAACATAGCTCCTGGGATCATTCGGGCACACAAACTCCCCCACCACGATAAGGTGGCAGTTCAAGGGGGAGACACAAAATATTACTTTCTGAATTATTTTGTGAAAGACAAGAGTAAAAGTCATGTTTTCATCTTAAATGTTAATAGACTTTGCATTACTGAGTAATATATGAGTAATGATTACTTATATAAGTCATGTTTAAAATGAATGTGGGGTTAAGATTTTTATCAACTTCTTGGACGTTTACGATACTCCACACAGTTTGTTCTATGTTATCAGACTCCAGATGTGAAAGGAAGGCAGAAATGTTTTGGTTTTTTTTTATTTGTTCACACCTGAGTGGCTTAGATTTGGTTACATTGCCATTTTAAAAAATTATATTGTGACAATGAAAATATCATTGTTGCAGAACAGCACATTTATATGTAATTTTTACTGTTTAAAAAATGTCTGAAGAGACCACTGGCCCCTGGCAATGTCCACATTCTCAGATCTGGCCCTCTTTAAAAAAAGTTTGGACACCCCTGTCATAGTCATTCTCTTCTTTCCATTATAAACAGTCTTTATGGACACTCCAGCTATTTTTGAAATCTCCTTTGGTGTGACGAGTGCATTCAGCAAATCACACACTCTTTGACGTTTGCTTTCCTGATTACTCATATGGGCAAAAGTTTCTGAAAAGGTATGGATAATAGTGTTAGGTATGATTATGACATCAATATATGTTTGGTTTCAAAACAACTGACGTAGTGCCTGCTGAGAAAAAAACAACTAAATGTTCATTGTAAATTTTGCTTCCCCACCCTGTACTATCATAATAAACTATACATAACGAAAACCACACATTTTTATTTGTTTTTGTGTAGAAAAACGTAAAATTACACAAAAATGTTTACATATATATTAGGGATGGGAAGATTATCCGATACGCATCGATACGCCGACATGCGCGAGCATGATCCGAGTGCACCGGTAGAGAAGCTGCGAGTGAATGAAAAGTTTGGAATGATATTGCGATGCATCAGTTATTGTATGTTTGTAAAGATAAAATTCGATCCGTTTAATGGAACATAGTTTTATATGCATTTAAAAGTGTTACTATTTATTTGGGTAAAGTTTTTCTTTCCAGACCAACGTTAACGTGCGCCGCAGATTTGCGGATGTGTACACTGTACACGACAGTCTGAGCTCCGTGGATGGACTGTGGCAAAAGCACCGCAGATGAACACTGTAAAGTCTGTATGTGAAACTGACAGACTTAGAAGGAGGTGACCACATGTGGTTTAGGAACGTCTACTTTTTACTATATGAACTGCATTAAATACTGCCGTACAAACCGGAGATATTTCCTTAAACAGTGTCATACATATCCAACAGTGCATCCCAGAATACCTTACACAGGTGTCTCTTAAAGTGACAGAACCTTTTTCTGTTTTACCTTCAATACAAATACATTACATTACAAAATGATTCTGTGAGGGAGCAAGAAGTTAATTGTGAGAAACATACAGAGAAACGACTTTGGAAACAAACTCCTAACTTTTTCACCTGACTGAATGTGAGGCACGTGTTCTGAAACTGAACTAAAGCCACTTTGTAAAAAGTCATGGTCTTTTTTGATATATAAATAATCAAACTCACTGAATTGCACTGCATTTTTTTTTTTTTTTACCAGAATGAATGTGTTCAATCAGAATGTGCTTAATTGCTCTGTATCGTGATTTGGGTGTGAATCGTATCACATTGCATCATGAGATGCCATACACGTATCTTTAATATATCGGATCGGAGATGCTGTATCGAGATGCGTATCGTATCGGCCTTACAACTAAGATTCCCAACCCTAATTTACATACTAGTCTTTTACAAAAAATGTGAACAACCTGAAATTTCTTCAGAGAATTCAATGTAATTGCACTAATATTCTGCCAGTTGTTAAACGTTTTGTGTATTTGTAGATCCACAGTAAGATGTAATGAACATATGAAAATGAGAACTGAGGCCAAATAATGGCATAAATTGTTAAAACTGTACTTTTTTTCTTAATAAATTTCATTTTGTTCATGGTTGTTCATATTTTTAATTTTTTTTTAAAGGTTAGCTTGTAAATGTAAACATTTTGATTACATAATTTCACACTAAAACACATAAGTTAGACATACAAATTTTGGAATTGGTATTATTTATATATTATTCTGTTATTATGTTAATGATCCGGCCCACTTCAGCTCATGTTTGGCTGTATGTGGCCCCCGGACTAACATGAGTTTGACACCCCTGCTCTAGCAGCAAAACTACTGGTTGAATTCACACCAAATTGGGTTTATAGATTACCAGTGACCCAGAATAGATCTGATTAAATTTAAGGAACAGTAGGTCAAAGTTCACATTTTTAATGAATTTTTACCTCCGCCAAGGAGGTTATGTTTTTGCCAGGGTTTGTTTGTCTGTTTGTCTGTCCGTTAGTGTGCAACATAACTTAAAAAGTTATGGACAGATTTTGATGAAATTTTCAGGGTTTGTTGGAAATGGGATAAGGAAGAAATGATTAAATTTTGGTGGTGATCGGGGGTGGGGGGGCCCACGGGGGGGGGCCACTGATCAGCCTTGGCGGAGGTCTGCGCTCTCCGAGTGCTTCTAGTTTATTCACTCAGTCATGTCTAATATTTATTTAAACCTTATGTGACCAGAAAAATGACTAGATGATACTAAATAGGTCTAGATCTCATTACATTTTGGGAACAATAGGTCAAAGTTAACATGTTATGTGAATTTAAAAAAAAAAAAAAAAATTCTCCCTCATTTACTTATAATAGGTGAAATTTCAAATGTCTGTAGCAGCAAAAATATTGGTTGAATTCATGCCAAATTGGGTTTATAGATTGCCAGTGGCACAAAATAGATCTCATTACATTTTGGGAAGAGTAGGTCAAAGTTCAAATTTTTTATGAATTTTTAAAATCTTTTTTTTCCTCCCATTTACTAATAATGGCCAAAATTTCAAATGTCTGTAGCAGCAAAACTATTGGTTGAATTCAAACCAAATTGGGTTTATAGATTGCCAGTGACCCACAATAGATCTCATTACACTTTGGAAAAAACAGGTCCAAGTTAAATTTTTTTATTAATTTTAAAATCTTTTTTCCCTGTTTATTTATAAAGGGTGAAATTTCAAATGTGTATAGCAGCAAAACTATTGGTTGAATTCACACCAAATTTGGTTTATAGATTACCAGTGACCCAGAATAGATCTGATTAAACTTTAGGAACAGTAGGTTAAAGTTACATTTTTTTATGAATTTTAAAATCTTTTTTCCCTATTTATTTATAATGGGTGAAATTTCAAATGTCCATAACAGCAAAACTATTGGTTGAATTCACACCAAATTGGCCTTATATATTGCTGGTGACCCAGAATAGATATGCTAAAATTTAAAGAACAGTAGGTCAAAGTTCACATTTTTAATGAATTTTTAAAATCTTTTTTTTCTCCCATTTACTAATAATGGCCAAAATGTCAAATGTCTGTAGCAGCAAAACTATTGGTTGAATTCAAACCAAATTGGGTTTATAGATTGCTAGTGACCCACAATAGATCTCATAACACTTTGGAAAAAATGGGTCCAAGTTACATTTTTTAAAATTAATTTTAAAATCTTTTTTCCATATTTATTTATAATGGGTGATATTTGAAATGTGTATAGCAGCAAAACTATTGGTTGAATTCATACCAAACTGGGTTTATAGATTTCCAGTGACTTAGAATAGATGTGGTTACATTTTGGGAAAAGTAGGTCAAAGTTCAAATTTTGAATTAATTTTTTTTAATTCTTTTTTTTCTCTCATTTACTTATAATAGGCAAAATTTCAAATGTCTATAAAAACATCATTTTATTTATTTATTTGCCAAAATAAGCTACAATACATGTGAGGGGCAGGGTTTGTTGTGCCTGGCACCACTTGTTAATAATTAAGTGTTAACCATGTTTATTGCTATAATGTACATTGTATATGTCAAGTTATGCAGTTTTTTTTTTTATAGTGTTCAGCTACTGCCCAAACTTGAAAAAGGCCTTGCAAACCATGAACAATGAATGGCTCAACTCCTCTTCCTTTTACTTTTTTTATTAAGTGGAATAATAGGTTGAAACCTTTAAATAAAACAGAAATATACAAACATCACAAATCATCAAATTATTTTTACATAAAACAATGTCACATGCTCTAAATTGTTTTTAGACATTTCAAAGTTCTTCATTAAACAAATATTTTAACTTTAACTTAACTTTTTTGAAGTAACATATTCACATGGTCTCATTTTAACTTAACATTTTTAAGTACTTTTACTCAAACATTTTAACTTAAAGTTTTTAAAATGTTCTATTATTCAAAGTTTGTTAATATTAATTTAACTTTTTAAGGTGCAAAGCTGTCAAACACACTATCTTCATTAACATGATTTAAACAAAAATGCTGCAGTTCACTCCTACCAGTAGCCTTTCATGGCTGGTTGAAGCTGAACAGTCTGTTTTTTCTCCTTCTGTGTCTGCAGCCTGAATGAAACTGTGTGACCTCTTTCTCCCAGTCTGCAGCAGGTTTTCTCCATTCAGCTCATCAGCTGGAGCCAGACCACAGAGGAAGGTCACTGCCTCTCTCCTCCTGTAGGTGGCAGGCTTTCTGATGCTGTTTTGGTTGATACAGATTTTGACGCAACAGTATATCATATGTAATCGCTTCAAATTCCAAATTATGCACCCAAGTAAATGTCAGTAATAAAATATTGTAGATGTATATAGATTTTTTTTTTTTTTTTTCAAAAATTTGTATGCATTTTTTACCCCCTCCCCCCCTCCCATTTACTTGTAATGGGCGAAATTTCACATGTCTGTAGCATCAAAACTGCTGGTTGAATTCATACCAAATTTGGTTTGTAGATTACCAGTGACCCAAAATAGATGTGGTTACATTTGGGAAAAGTAGGTAAAAGTTTAATGTTACATGAATTTTTTAAATCTTTTTATTCCCCTCATTTACTTATAATGGGTGAAATGTCTCATGTCTGTAGCAATAAAATTATTGATTGAATTCATACCAGATTTGGTTTATAGATTGCCAGTGACCCAGAATAGATCTCATTACATTTTGGGGAAAATATATCAAAGTTCAAATTTTTAATGAAATTTTTACCTCTTTTTTTCCCCATTTACTTACAAAGTGCAAAATGTTAAAAGTCTGTAGCAGCAAAACTGTTGGTTGAATTCATACCAAATTTGGTTTATAGATTGCCAGTGACCCAGAATAGAAGTGGTTACATTTGGGAAAAGTAGGTCAAAGTTCAAATTTATATGAATTTTAAAATCTTTTTATTCCCCTCATTTACTTACAATGGGTGAAATGTCACATGTCTGTAGCAACAAACTATTGGTTGAATTCATACCAAATTTGGTTTTTCGATTGCCAGTGACCCAGAATAGATGTTATTACAATTTGGGAAAAATATGTCAAAGTTCTAATTTTTTTAATGAATTTTTAACCCCCCTCCCCATTTTACATTTTAAAATGGTTCTTTTTCAAGGAACTGGAAAAATTACATGTATTCTAAGTAAATGAATCAAGTTAATCCCTTATGGGGCACTCAGAAATACTCTATAATTCAAAATTCCAACCTTAGTTTGTTATTGGAGCACCTAAGAAGACTTACTTTTGTGAAATTGTTAAAAAAATTTTATTGCCATGTAGAAAATCAGGGTCAATGAAGTTACTATATTTGGTTCCTTGCTCATGTGTGGCAAAAAAATACATAAGTCCAAGTAAATATAAAAAATACAAGAAAAACATATGTAACGTTTATGTTCTTTTAGAACATTAAAACAACATAAAAAGAATTCTAGTATGTAATCATGATTCTTTTATTTATTAATTAATTTTTTTGTGTGTTTTTAACAAGTTTTGATCGTTTAGGAGTTCAACCAGGTGTCAAAAAGCAACTAAGGCCTAAATTCAAATACTTGTTGTTTGGTGTTTTCCAGTTTGCAGTTCATGTTCAACATCCTAAATCTCTTACTGACGTACATTCTGAGTGCTTTATCTAATAAAAACCTTCCAAACTTCAGTTCCTCTCTTTGTCTTTTTCTGTTATTCCTCCTGTTTTGACCTTAAAACACACAGTAAAACAAAACCACTGAAGAAAAGGAACACAAACACATACTCACAGCAGCTTTTATGACAATTCACAGCAGAAATAACATCTCAGGAGTTAAAGGGTTAAAAGAGAAAACAAGTGGAAGCAGCGACGCAAACGTATATTCACAAGGAGCAAAAGGTCGCATTACCCGCTTGACGTTTGATAGAATAATAACGAAAATCAAATGCGGTTCAGAGAAACTAATATTTATCTGTCAATCATTATGTTTCCTGCTCCACAATTACCAGAAACTCAGATTTTTCTCTTTCAGAAGTGGTCCACAGAGGTCTGACATAACGAAAATGACTCATTTTTCTCAAAAAAGGGAAAATTATTTCATGTTTAATTGCTTTGTAATGATGAAAACAATGCTTTGTATTTAAGACTTGACTTGTTTTTTGTTTTTTTTTTAATTTTCAAAGTCTGGAACACTCGGAAATGACTACACTATGGTTCTTTTTTCATTGCAGATGTATTTGTAATGTGTTTTAAATGTATAGATGCTGAGCTATATACTTCCATACTGTATATCAGAGTCATAATAGGCACATTTTAATGCAGTCATTTCCATAAAGTACTCTACTGTCTGCTGTATAAGCTCTAACTTTTTTGCCCTGCCTCCGGAGCACATATGGTAATTCCACTCCACACTCCACACAAATCCCAAAAGCCATCCTCTGATAAATATCCTCAAGTTAACCTCTTTATAGAGGAGTGTACCACGCTCCCATATCTCCTTCTTGGGGAAAGTCCCAGGAGGATTTGACTAAGTTGGGAGCATTGTTCGTTATATAGCACATAACCTTGCCATTAGTCCCCATCTCACTGTGTTTATGAAAAACAAAGAGGTAGAACGCCTTGAGGTGTGGGATTTAGGATCTCCTCTGTTTGTCACATCCTTTAAACGCAAGGTCAGAGCTGATCGGAACAGCACAGCAAGAATTCAGCATTGTCTTTCCTTGAGTCTCACAATTAAAGTCAAGTCAAAGTTTAATTATAAGCTACGTATCACACCTTAACCCTTTATCAGGCAAGTGACTATTTTTGGTCATTTCCGCACACATTACAAGAAAATGGAGCTTCTCAGCTTTTCAGCAACATCAGATATGATGTTCTAGAGCAGGGGTGTCCAGTCCTGGTCCTCGAGGGCCGGTATCCTGCATGTTTTATGTATGTATGTATGTGTGTGTGTGTGTGTATGTGTGTTCTTTAGATCCGCGACTTACTCCACTCATACAATCTTGGGACTGTTGTGTTGACAGAAGTTGGAAAATCTTTTTGTTGGAAGGGATGCATGCACTAAATTAGCTTTGCTTTAGCGTTTTAGCTTTGCATTAGTTTTTATTTGCCCAGATTTTATTAGTGCAGTAAGTAAGTTAGTGCAGTAATAATTAGGGAGAATCGGATTTCACAAAATCAGTTACAAAACACTACAAATCACCTTTAAAAAACTTGCTACATGTGACCATGGAAATGCAGTGACTATGCTAAGCTAAGCTAACAGAAGGGCTGCGAGAAAACAGCAACGTGAGCACTGCAGCGCAAACCCTTTTACTCACTTATCTACCTCATTAATACCTCATGTAAACCTTTATTCAGGTTTAACATTTCCATGTAAACAGAAGAGAAAATACTTCAGTTCCGAATTAATTTCTTCTGGAAAAATAAATCGGATTTAAAAAACATCATGTAACCGTACCCAATGAGTTCGATAAATGGGCAAATCAGTTTGCACTGCAGTGCACCAAATGCCGTGTTCTCACAGCCCTTCCGTTAGCTTAGCTTAGCCTAGCCTAGTTTAGCATAATGGCTTCATTCCTATGGTCAGACGTAGCCAGGCTTTTATAGGCGATTCGTAGTATTTTATGAATGATTTTGTGAAATTCAGTTCTGTCTAATCATTCCTTTAGTCTGGTGGGGTCAATATGATCACAAATTGAGGCTAAAATCATGGTCATGTGACTTACTGCACTAATAAAATCTTGGGAAATAAAAACTAATGCAAGCTAAAACGCTAAAGCAAAGCTAATTTAGCACATGCATCCCTTCCAACAAAAAGATTTTCCAACTTCCGTCAACACAACAGTCCCAAGATTGTATGAGTGGAGTAAGTCGCAGATCTAAAGAAATAATTAGAGAGAATCGGATTTCACAAAATCACTTAAAAAACACAACAAATCACCTTTAAAAAACTGGCTACATGTGACCATGGAAATGCAGTGACTGTGCTAAGCTAAGCTAACAGAAGGGCTGCGAGAACCGAATCAACGTCTCTCATCTACACCTCTATTCAGGTTTAACATTTCCATGTAAACAGAAGAGAAAGTACTTTAGTTCCGGATTAATTTCTTCAGGAAAAATAAATCGGATTTAAAAAACATCATGTAACCGTACCCTATCACCCTGATTGACCTCATACGTTCACATAATAATGTCATTAGTGTTAGTAAGCATCACTCAAACTCTTAGTTTAATATCTGCATTACTTATTGAGAGTCACTACTTTTGATCTATTTATAATCGATGCATAACATTTTCAGGAGTCGTTCTAAAACAGGTCATACGACTTTCATCCATGAACAGAAGTTTATAGTGTCTATATGCTGATGTAAATGAGACATCAATATTCTACAGGATATGTGCAAAAGGGAAATCATATTTTAATATTTTATCCACTGTTCCTATTAATACAGACATGCTCTTTACAGTTTTATAGATGTTATTCATGGTAGACCTTGTCCTTGTTTTTGTTTTTTCAATGCCACTTTTCTAAAAAAAAAATAAAAATAAAAATAAAAAACTTTGTTGCCATAGTAATACCATAAAATTTTTAATATGTGCTTCCATGTGGAGATAAACTGCGTCAAAACTTCTCTGAAGACCAAATTATTGAACTGTTTTCTTGTTTGTTTGTATTTTTTTACATTTTTCAGTAAGCTATAATTAGCCCAATTACCATCAAAATTTTATCATTTGTTCCTTGTGCCAGTATCAACAGTTCCTGAAAAATTCATCCAAATCTGTCCATAACTTTTTGAGTTATCTTGCTAACAAACAGATGAACAAACAATAATAATTCTCCATTTCTGGATTTTTTTTTTCGAGGCAATGTAATTCCCTTCCCCTCCCTTTTTTTTTTAAAAAAAAAAATTTGTGTATTTTTTTTTTTATGTTTATGTCATGAGTTTACTTATTTTATACAGACTATGTCTTAGTATTCTTGTAATTGTATTGTTTGTTTCATTGTTATTTTTCCAAACTTCCAAACTGTACTGCATTACAGTTTGGAAGTAACTTGCACGACACTGGAGGTGGATTTATCCTGTAGTGGTGGTGGTGGTGGTGGTGGTGGGCATTTATGATGAGAGTCTGTATGTAACTCAAAAGTAATAGAGAAAGAGGGGTCATGTAACACATTACAATTCTGAGATACTAAGATTTGTAAGGTAAGAAATTACTTTTAAATAACAGTGACAAGTAATTTGTAATGGATTACAGTTTGGAAGTAATTTGCACAACACTGGATGTGGATTTATCCTGTAGTGTGTGTGTGTGTGTGTGTGTGTGTGTGTGTGGGGGGGGGGGGGGGGGATGCACCATTTGTGATGAGAGTCTGTATGTAACACAAAAGTAATAGAGTCATGTAACGCATTACAATTCTGAGACAGTAATATTGTGAGGTAAGAAATTACTTTTAAACAACAGTAACAAGAAACCTGTAATGGATTACAGTTTGGAAGTAACTTGCACGACACTGGAGGTGGATTTATCCTGTAGTGTGTGTGTGTGTGTATGTGTGTGTGTGTGTGTGTGTGTGGGGTGGGGTGGGGGGGTGCACCATTTGTGATGAGAGTCTGTATGTAACACAAAAGTAATAGTCATGTAACGCATTACAATTCTGAGACAGTATTATTGTAAGGTAAGAAATTACTTTTAAATAACAGTAACAAGTAACCTGTAATGGATTACAGTTTGGAAGTAACTTGCACAACACTGGAGGTGGATTTATCCTGTAGTGGGGGGGGGGCATTTATGATGACAGTCTGCATGTAACTCAAAAGTAATGGAGTCATGTAACGCATTACAATTCTGAGACAGTAATATTGTTCGGTAAGAAATTACTTTTAAATAACAGTAACAAGTAATTTGTAATGGATTACAGTTTGGAAGTAATTTGCATGACACTGGAGGTGGATTTATCCTGTAGTGGGGGGGGGGGGGGGGGCATGCACCATTTGTGATGAGAGTCTGTATGTAACTCAAAAGTAATGGAGTCATGTAACTCATTACAATTCTGAGATACTAGTATTTGTAAGGTAAGAAATTACTTTTAAATAACAGTTACAAGTAATTTGTAATAGATTACAGTTTGGAAGTAATTTGCATGACACTGGAGGTGGATTTATCCTGTGGGGGGAGTATTTATGATGAGAGTCTGCATGTAACTCAAAAGTAATGGAGTCATGTAACGCATTACAATTCTGAGACAGTAATATTGTTAGGTAAGAAATTACTTTTAAATAACAGTAACAAGTAATTTGTAATGGATTACAGTTTGGAAGTAATTTGCATGACACTGGAGGTGGATTTATCCTGTAGTGGGGGGGGGGGGGGGGGGGGGGGCATGCACCATTTGTGATGAGAGTCTGTATGTAACTCAAAAGTAATGGAGTCATGTAACGCATTACAATTCTGAGATACTAATATTTGTAAGGTAAGAAATAAGAAATTACTTTTAAATAACAGTGACAAGTAATTTGTAATAGATTACAGTTTGGAAGTAATTTGCACAACACTGGATGTGGATTTATCCTGTAGTGTGTGTGTGTGTGTGTGTGTGTGTGTGTGTATGGAGGGGGGGGGGGGTGCACCACTTGTGATGAGAGTCTGTATGTAACACAGAAGTAATAGTCATGTAACGCATTACAATTCTGAGACAGTAATATTGTGAGGTAATAAATTACTTTTAAACAACAGTAACAAGAAACCTGTAATGGATTACAGTTTGGAAGTAACTTGCACAACACTGGAGGTGGATTTATCCTGTGGTGGTGGTGGGGTGGGGGGGGTATGCACCACTTGTGATGAGAGTCTGTATGTAACTCAAAAGTAATGGAGTCATATAACGCATTACAATTCCAAGACAGTAATATTGTAAGGTAAGAAATTACTTTTAAATAACAGTAACAAGTAATTTGTAATGGATTACAGTTTGGAAGTAATTTGCATGACACTGGAGGTGGATTTATCCTGTAGTGGGGGGGGGGGGGCATGCACCATTTGTGATGAGAGTCTGTATGTAACTCAAAAGTAATGGAGTCATGTAACGCATTACAATTCTGAGATACTAATATTTGTAAGGTAAGACATAAGAAATTACTTTTAAATAACAGTGACAAGTAATTTGTAATAGATTACAGTTTGGAAGTAATTTGCACAACACTGGATGTGGATTTATCCTGTAGTGTGTGTGTGTGTGTGTGTGTGTGTATGGGGGGGGGGGGGGGGTGCACCACTTGTGATGAGAGTCTGTATGTAACACAGAAGTAATAGTCATGTAACGCATTACAATTCTGAGACAGTAATATTGTGAGGTAATAAATTACTTTTAAACAACAGTAACAAGAAACCTGTAATGGATTACAGTTTGGAAGTAACTTGCACAACACTGGAGGTGGATTTATCCTGTAGTGGTGGTGGGGTGGGGGGGGTATGCACCACTTGTGATGAGAGTCTGTATGTAACTCAAAAGTAATGGAGTCATATAACGCATTACAATTCCAAGACAGTAATATTGTAAGGTAAGAAATTACTTTTAAATAACAGTGACAAGTAATTTGTAATGGATTCCAGTTTGGAAGTAACTTGCACCACACTGGAGGTGGATTTATCCTGTAGTGAAGGAGACAAAAAGTACCAAGTGAATAAAAAAATAAAAAAATCAGCCAATGGCAGCCTGTGAACCAGACAACAACGTAATTAATGATGCAACTAAAGTACATTAAGTAATTTAAAGGAAGTGTAACATAAAAAGCCGAATGTTTGCATGACTTTTCTCAGTAAGAACCTCTTGCCTGCGAACCCACCGTATTCCAATCAATTAATTCCATGTAAGTGTTTGAGTGTGTCGACTATAGCTGCGTTAAATGTGTGTTCAAATGAACCATCCTGGTGTTGCTGCTGTTTTCTGCATAAGCTTTGCATCATACTGAGCTGGGAAGCACATGTCGTGTTTATCAGCCCCGAACAGCAGCACCGCTCCGCATGCCTTTAGGTTCTTCTTGCCGAGTTAATTTAGCGCCGATAGATTATGACCGTAATGTGATGGTCGCATCAGGAGCGTCCGGACAGGGACTGGCAGCTCACACCGTATTGTTTTGTTTTAGCGGAGCTGGGTTCGCACTGCCAGGTCTGGAGGTGCAGGCTGAACGAGAAGAAAATGGGAAAATCAAATATGCATCCGCTTAAATGTACTGTACAACATTTGCCTATGTTAAATAATTCACCCATGTGGCCTACATTAGCGAACGAGTAGCACATGTGGGACGAACGTTCTCACAAAAACACTCATGAAAAAAGGCTTGAAATGATCTTCAGTGTTTTTAGAACTAAGTGACTGATTCAAAACCATAAACACAGCAGTAATGTCTGTCCACATGCATTACAATGGAGGGAGGGTCTGGAATAAAAGTTGGGATTTGTCTCATATTTATACCATCTTAATGAGTCAACATCATGTTAACCCTTCCAGACTATTTTTATGGTGACTTCCAGATGATTAAATTATGATTTATCACAACTTATTGTTATAATATTTTCTGTATTTTGCATTTTTTAGTGAAAATCAGGTATTTTCTTTTATTGTATTTACTGATCATGTAGATGTTCTTTAAAGCTCCTCTGCCTTTTAAAGTGAATCTGAAAGTTATTACCATGTGCTTGATATGCTATTAATCGGATTATCGTTCTGAAGTATGGATTTTGTTGCCAATGAGAGTGCAGCACCACAGAACGCCAGCCAATGAATGAGCAACGTCACAGATCGAAAGCCAATGAGACAGAAGCGTCACAGAATGTCAGCCAATGGGAGCACAGCGTCACAGAACGTCAGCCAATGAGAGTGCAGCGTCACAGAACGTCAGCCAATGGGAGCGCAGCGTCACAGAACAAGAGCCAATGAGAAAGCAGCATCACAAAATAAGAGCCAATGAGAAAGCAGCGTCACAGAACGTCAGCCAATGAGAAAGCAGCGTCACAGAATGTCAGCCAATGGGAGCGCAGCGTCACAGAATGTCAGCCAATGAGAAAGAAGTGTCACAGAACGTCAGCCAATGGGAGCGCAGCGTCACAGAACGTCAGCCAATGGGAGAGCAGCATCACAGAACGTCAGCCAATGGGAGAGCAGCGTCACAGAACATCAGCCAATGAGAGCGCAGCATCACAGAACGTCAGCCAATGGGAGCGCAGCATCACAGAACAAGAGCCAATGAGCAAGCAGCGTCACAGAATAAGAGCCAATGTTAAAGCAGCATCAAAGAACATCAGCCAATGAGAAAGCAGCGTCACAGAATGACAGCCAATGGGAGTGCAGCATCACAAAACAACAGCCAATGAGAAAGCAGCGTCACAGAACGTCAGCCAATGAGAGCGCAGCGTCACAGAACGTCTGCCAATGGGAGCGCAGCGTCACAGAATGTCAGCCAATGGGAGTGCAGCGTCACAGAACATCAGCCAATGAGAAAGAATTGTCACAGAACGTCAGCCAATGAGCTAGCAGCATCACAGAACGTCAGCCAATGGGAGCGTAGCATCACAGAACAAGAGCCAATGAGCTAGCAGCGTCACAGAATAAGAGCCAATGTTAAAGCAGCATCAAAGAACGTCAGCCAATGAGAAAGCAGCGTCACAGAATGTCGGCCAATGGGAGTGCAGCCTCACAAAACAACAGCCAATGAGAAAGCAGCGTCACAGAACAAGAGCCAATGAGAAAGCAGCGTCACAAAACAACAGCCAATGAGAAAGCAGCGTCACAGAACGTCAGCCAATGAGAGCGCAGCGTCACAGAACGTCTGCCAATGGGAGCGCAGCGTCACAGCATGTCAGCCAATGGGAGTGCAGCGTCACAGAACATCAGCCAATGAGAAAGAATTGTCACAGAACATCAGCCAATGAGCTAGCAGCGTCACAGAACGTCAGCCAATGGGAGCGTAGCATCACAGAACAAGAGCCAATGAGCTAGCAGCGTCACAGAATAAGAGCCAATGTTAAAGCAGCATCAAAGAACGTCAGCCAATGAGAAAGCAGCGTCACAGAATGTCGGCCAATGGGAGTGCAGCCTCACAAAACAACAGCCAATGAGAAAGCAGCATCACAGAACGTCAGCCAATGAGAGCGCAGCGTCACAGAACGTCTGCCAATGAGAGCGCAGCGTCAAAGAACAACATAATATGAACGCTTTCATGCACACTGGTCACTACAGCGGACAGCTATTCTACAGCTGTTCTCTTGTATATTCATGGATTTTGTTGTTCTTTTCGTTGTTGTTGTTGTTGTTGTTTTTTACACATATCTTTATTAAAATTTTAAGACACTACATATCTTTTCTGGCATGAATTGGTAACATTATGTAGATCTCTCCTGAGCATAAAGCCCCAGAATCACAAGCCCTCTCACACATTTTATCAGTAAATACATACTTCTGTGTGTCAAAAATTAAATGTGTGGTGTCCAGCTGAGTGGACATTTTTGCAACTTCATGAAAAATAGGTTTATAATAATTTTTTTTAAATGTATTTTTAATTTTTTAAAAACGTTTTTATTGTTATTATTTATTTTTCAGAAGAAAATTTTTAATCACATTATTTTTTTTTTCATGCTTAAAGAGGAATAAAAACACTCAGGAACAAATTTTGATTAAGGTTCTCATAATTTGTGCATGAAAGGGTTAAAATTTCACTTTCAAAATTTCAGGTTTATTCGCATTTTATTGTTAAAGGATAGTTTGTAAATGTTAATATTTTCATCATTTAATGTAAGTTTTTACACTAAAACAAAGAAAAATTTGGAGTTGTCATTACTTATTCATAGATGTAATGTAATATTATATTGTTCACATTAAACTAAGGACATTTGGAGTCATTATTTATCGGTTATTATGCTATTATTTTAGTTGAGATCACATTGGTCTGTATGTGGAACCTTAACAAAAACGACTGACATCTGTGATTGTTAATATATTTATTTATTTTTTTAAATTCTCTTTATTGAGTTTTTCCATATAGTAACAAAAACATGTTCATGTACATTCATTGTGCTCAATGCAAGAAAAATGAGAACACGCAGTAAAACAAAAAACACACAAACAACAGTAAACAATGAACATCAAAAACCAAACTGAGGACATCATATATCGCCAATCCTAAATTGTTTACACATTTGCATTATTAAAATAATCAATGAAAGGTTGCCATGTTAAGTGGAATGCATTTAATTTCCCTTTTAATGAAAATTTAATTTTTTCCAATTGTGTTTCATTACTTCTCTCATTAAGATTGAATGGGCGGGGGGAGTTTTTTGTTTCCAATTCAATAGGATTAATTGGATTAATGATGTAGATGTAATGTAATATTATGTTTTTCACATTAAACTTAGAAAATTTGGAGTCATTATTTATAGGTTATTACCTCCGCCAAGGAGGTTATGTTTTTGCCAGGGTTTGTTTGTTTGTTTGTCTGTTTGTCTGTCCGTTAGTGTGCAACATAACTCAAAAAGTTATGGACAGATTTTGATGAAATTTTCAGGGTTTGTTGGAAATGGGATAAGGAAGAAATGATTAAATTTTGGTGGTGATCGGGGTGGGGGGGCCCACGGGGGGGCCCATTTCCAACAAACCCTGAAAATTTCATCAAAATCTGTTCATAACTTTTTGAGTTATGTTGCACACTAACGGACAGACAGACAGACAGACAAACAAACAAACAAACAAACAAACAAACAAACCCTGGCAAAAACATAACCTCCTTGGCGTGGGGGGGCCCAAGGGGGGGGGACCACTGATCAGCCTTGGCGGAGGTCTGCGCTCTCTGAGTGCTTCTAGTTATCCTATTATTATTACCTCCGCCAAGGAGGTTATGTTTTTGCCAGGGTTTGTTTGTCTGTCCATTAGTGTGCAACATAACTCAAAAAGTTATGGACAGATTTTGATGAAATTTTCAGGGTTTGTTGGAAATGGGATAAGGAAGAAATGATTAACTTTTGGGGGTGATCCGGAAGAAATCCTGGATTCTGGATCACTTTGAAATTTTCGTTAACATTGTGGTAAATGGGGCCAAAATTTTCGTTTCCCAATATCTCGCTTAATTATTGACCAAAACTCACGAAATTTTACTCAGGAATTGACAATGGGGTCCTCTGTCACATTTCAAAGGCTGATCCGGATCTGATCCAGAAGGCGGATTTTATTTTTAAAAATAAAAAATAAATGTAGGATTTGTATCACCAATTATGTGGGGAATTTTTGTGCTTGGCGGAGGTTTGCGCTCTCCGAGTGCTTTTCTAGTTTTAGTTGAGATCACATTGGCCTGTATGAGGAACCTGAACAAATACGACTTTGACATCCTTGACTGTTAATATCTTAAATGTAATTTTTGCGCTTTGCAAATTCATCCCACGGGCCAGATTGGAACCTTTGGCGGGCCGGTTTTGGACCCCGGGCCACATGTTTGACACCTCTGGTTTAGATCATTGAGGGTTCAAGCTTTTAAATTTAGGATTCAAAACGGCTTTTCTGTTTCATTTCATTTACTTGCAGTATTTCCTGTGTTTCAGAAGAAGCAGCAGAATGGAAACAAAAGTGACACTTCAGATCATTCGGTGCTGGAACATCTCTCCCAGCCCCAAATTGTATCACTTTACAGTTTCTGTCTACAATGCAAAAAGTATGACAAATCACCAAAAAGCACCCCCTCTTGATTCTGCAGTTTTAGCATCCCTGAACCCTTGTCTTTGTACGCTGAGTCTCCGCCCCGTGACACCACAGTGCAAGCAGAGGTGATGGATGATTGAAGCTTTTTAGACCCTTTTTTTTTTTTTTTTTTTCAGTTTTCTGTTGGGTTGTGTGTGGAGTTCCTCCTCAGCAGTGAGAGGATTGTGTGGATACAGAGTCAGCCTTCTGTGAAAAGACAAACTAGGCAGAAAATTGAACACCTCCATCACTATTTGCAACTTGTTTAAATTAAATATTCATGCATCGATCCTAGCGCCGTCTGTATGGGCACGTAAAAAAAGTCGTGGGTTTTCGTAGGTTTTCGAAAACCCACAAATAGGGATGGGAATCAAGAAGCGGTTCTTTTTGAGAACTGGTTCCCACTAGCTCGATTTGTTGGAATCGTTTGCCTGCCTGCTTAACGATTCTGCTTATCGATTCTGCACGATGATGTCACACGTACGCTACATTGTTTTGATCAGAACGTAGCCAGAAACGGTGCAAAAAGATGAAACCAGGTCCACTTGTAACACTTGCAAAGTTTCCATTTCTTCAAAAGGGTCGAACCCCTCCAGTATGTTCCAACATTTGTCCACAGCATGTGATTCATTTACAGGAATGTCACATATCGTCGGCTTCCTGATAAAACCTGCTAAGTGACATTTTTGGTTGGGAATAAAAACCTGCTATCTCCCCTATGATAGCTTCAAATTTCAGTCTCCTGTGGAAGTTGTTTACATTCCATCAGAAGTACCAACATTAAAGGAACACATATTTTTTGTCATATTTCACAGTTTCCTGTTATATAAACAGTTTTTTGTTTCTCCTGTAAAATTTGCCAAAAGTCACATAGCAGGTTTTATCAGGAAGCCGACAATATTTGATGTGCTACTTAACGGCGCATGTGAATCTAGCTGCAGAGTGAACACCAGGCTGCCTTCCAGTTCCAGTGTGGGCAACAAACATCGTACCAAGGTTATATTTGTTAACGAGAACAAACGAAATGACGAAAACTAAAATTGAAAAAACATTTTCGTAAACTGAAATAAATACAAACTCTAATTAAAAGAAAAAATGATGACTAACTGAAACTGTATTGTGAGGTTACAAAACTAACTAAAACGTATAAAAATTATGTATAAAATTCCCTTCGTTTTCGTCTTTGTCAACGTCGGATTGATATCAAATTTACTTATTTCGCTCCAGCAATTTTAGCTAGTGGCACCATACTGCACTTCACAGTCCGTCATGTCTGGTCCCTTGTGGTTTACAGTCGTCTTCTGGTCCCCACTCTACCTGAACAGTGGCGGCGCCAGGAAAATGTTGGGGGGGGCAGACCAAAAAATTTTGCACATAGCGCGAAATTAACGCTTTGCGCTTTAGCGGCTGCACAATATATATATATATATATATATATATATATATATATATATATATATACACACACATAGATAGATAGATAGATAGATAGATAGATAGATAGATAGATAGATATACATAATATAATGTATAGCCTATCTGTTACATTTTATATAGAGGGCAATTTTAGGTAAAATCAGGTATTACTTAATGTATTCAAGGTATTTGTTAAAGCAGAAATTTAAATTGAGTGATAAAACAGACCTGAACAGTTAACAAAACTATTTGTAATTAATAGGTGGGTTCAAAACATAAAAAACTAGTCCGTATGCCACTCGTGCTAATTCTTTGCTTTACATTTCTTAAGTAGAAGGAAGATGAATGCAATACAAGCGGAGGTATTAATCCATTCCAGAACTGAAGGCACACATATCATTATGAACCTAGAACTATATTATTCATAAGAAACAGCCTCTGCACGTTAGACCTGCTGTTCAATCTCTTCTTGAACAGAATGCAGTTAGAATATGTGGTGTATTTAAAAGGCATTGACGGAGTTTTCATATTTCTTCGTTGCCCGAATTTTCCCAAAGATTTGCCCAAATCTGGGTGGGGGGGCAACTGGGGCGGCAAATTCATTCAAATCACTAATTTCTTTGATCAGGATGGTGAGGAAGATAAAATATATGAATTAACTAAAACTAATACTAAAAACTAAACTAAACTAAAACTAAGCATTCAGAAAAAAACGATAACTAACAAAAACTAGCAAACATGCTCTAAAAACTAATTAAACGAACTGAATTAGAGGAAAAAAAAGTCAAAACTAAATAAAACTAAACTATAATTAAAAATCCAAAACTATTATAACCTTGCATTGTACCCCCTCAAATACAAGTTTCCGAAGGTAGGGGAAAGGAAATGAGGTGCACAACAACAGGAGACGAGCCGAGTTGAGCAGTTCTGCGTAGTGGAAATGCAGCAATAGAGGAATTAACAACGCGCCTTAGGTTTCACTTTTACTGTAATCGTTAATTTTTATTGATTCCCATCCCTACCCACAAATTTGAAGACGAAGTACAGAGGCATGGTTAAACATGAATATATTTTGTTGGAAAATCAAACATAAAAAATAAAGCCTTCATATGTCATTTATGTACCTTAATTGCTACAATGTACAGTGTAAATTTTCATCCAAATCCGTCCATAACTTTTTGAGTTATCTTGCACAGACAGACAAACAGACAGACAGACAAACCATAACCTCCTTGGCGGAGGTAATAATACTCACCCTGCCATGCAGGTTAGGACGTTGGCTCTGGTTTGTTCACTAATACCCATTGCCTCGTACATACACTACCAGTCAAAAGTTTGGACTCACCTGGTTTTTCTTTATTTTCATGACTATTTACAGTGTAGATTCTCACTGAAGGCATCAAAACTATGAATGAACACACTATGGAATTATGTAGTTAAAAAAAGGGTGACATACTTCAAATTATATTTTTTCTTCTATTTATTCTTCAAAATAGCCACATTTTGCTTTTATTACTGCTTTGCACATTCTTGGCATTCTCTCGGTAGTCCACCTGAAATGTTTTCCAACAATCTTGAAGGAGTTCCCAGTGATGCTGAGCACTTGTTGGTCATCTGTGGTCCATCCAAGCCATCACTTAGAGAGTGGTGCAGAGTGGTGTCTAAAAATAATCTCTATATATCTGCAATGTTTATGTAAATTTAGATAAAATTGATATTTTTATAGCGATTTGAAATTAAAAGTAAATGGTGGGAATGGTGGAGCCAGGCCTGGGGGTTGGGGCTCGAAAGCGAGCACCTGGTGGCCCGGCCGGGCTCTGCCCGAAGGAGCGATGTGGGCCTGCGTTCTGGTGGACTCACCACCCACCGAGGGAACCGTAGGGTGCAATGTGCAATGTGGATTGGGTGGCAGTCGATGGCAGGGGCCCGGTGACCCGATCCCCGGACACAGAGTCTGGCTCTTGGGACATGGATACCTGGACGCCTTCCTGAGGAGGTGTTCCAGGCATGTCCCACCTGGAGGAGACCTCAGGGAATACCTAGGTCACGCTGGAGAGACTATGTCCCCTGGGCCTGGGAACGCCTCGGGTCCTCCCAGAAGAGCAAGAGGAGGGGTCTGCGGAGATGGAAGTCTGGGCATCCCTGCTTAGACTGTTGCCTCCGCGACCTGGCCCCGGATAAGCGGTAGAAAATGGATGGATGGATGGATGGATGGTGAAAAAAAAGATTTTAAAAATTCATAAAACATTTGAACTTTGACCTAGTATTCCCAAAACGTAACCACATCTATTCTGGGTCACTGGTCATCTATAAAACCATTTGGTGTGAATTCAACCAGTAGTTTTGCTGCTAAAGTGTTAACAAACCGAACCAAAAACAGTACCCCTTACCTCCCCTTCGGGGGGCAGGGTAATAATAGAATTATACATCCATATAAATGACAGTAACAAAAATGTTGCAGATGTATATTGACATACGAAGCCTTTAATTTATGTTAAATTTTTCAACAAAATATATTCATTTTTAACAATGCCTCAAAAATGCTTTTTCTTCAAACTTTATGATGACAGGAAATTTAGAGAAAAGATGAATACTGAATCAATCATAAATACAGGTGATATCAAACATATTACATATTTTTACAATTATATTATGACTGTATATCCACAGCTGAAAGGTATATTTGGTGATAAGTTAACATGATAAATCTCCAGTAAAGTTAAAAAAAAATGCTCATGAAAACCCATTATTTTTAGTGTGGTCTGTCTGTTTATTTCCTTCTGTATCACATATGTAGTGTCCTATCTTTGACCGTATGGTAACATAAAAATAGTGTCACCCCCGGTAAATAAATAAAGCGCAGAATCAGTGCCATTACAATTAAATTATTCCAACGCTTGTGCGAGACGATGCAGATTCTTGTGTGTGTTTCCATGGCCACTGCCAAGCACCTTTCCTTTCAAATCCTCTCTCAAATCCCAGTAAGAACATTAATTGAGACTAAATTCCTGGAGGATAAAAGCGCACAGTCTGCATGGATGACAGTAAATGAGATCTGAATATGTAGTGAGGACCAAGACGGATTTAAATATAATTATGAATACTGTAAAATTCAGAGTGCTCTAAAAATTCTCCCCCATGCTTTAATAATAGATACGGTTTAGTGCTCTGTTCATCCACATGGGACGGACTTTTACAACGCCACAGAAACTCTCATGACTTCCTCACTCTACACCATCACACAGAGGAAACTAACTTTTTTTTTTTTTTGTTTCTTTGTTTTGTTGTTATTTTATCCCCGTTGAGTGGGATTAAATTTAACCCCGGTTTCGAGTCACCACCTGTTATTGTGTGTAAAGAGGCGGAAAATCGCTAAGTGCGTAACCTCTGCAGTGGGGGTTCTACGTCAGAAACAAAACATTTCCAACACTTGTTAACTTTAATCAAATATATATGAGTGTGTTGTTAGGAGTGTGTCCAGAGGTGAACGCTTGGTGCTGTTTTGTTCCACTTTTTTTATTTTATAGAAACAACAAAAAACCATGTCATGTCAGGAGAGTACGTACAGCTGTAGCCTGATCAGCATGTGCACAGCTGCATTTTGTATTTATCGGCTAAAATTTACTTAGGGGGTCAAATTTTTGTCAGAAAAAAAAAAAAAAAGTTGTAAGAAATGCATAGAACTGTGTTGAAATAATGCTAATACATTTGTGCACAGACTACTGATATTATTTGACAGTAGAAGCTCTATTTTCAGAAATATTGGATTTTGAATAGCACGTGTATGTGAAAACTTTTGCTGGTGGACGGACGTGACATTACCCATGATGCTCTGGTCAGTACCAGTACTTTATTAGGAATAAACTTATATACTTACTATTGCTAATTCTCCTCTAATTCATAAATGTTAGTATTGTGGATCTAAAATAACAGCTGACACAAAAACACTAAATGCGTCAGTGGACGGATGTGACATGGTTGTTACAGATCCCATCATACTGATGCTCGGCAGCCATGTCACCGTTTCCACAAATGATCCCTGTGCAAAAAACTAGGATCAGAATTATTTATTGTATAGTTTATCATCATACTAAAGAGTAAATAACAATATAGAATTGTTATTTCTTTTAAAAAAAAAAGCTTATTATGAGAAAACTGTTGATTTAAAAGTGACGTGTGACATTCTTAATGTATGTATTGGTGTAACATAAACAGGATGGATTCAGCACCATACTCCATACTGAACCTGTAAAAATAAAACATGATATGCAGTATAATATTGTAAGAAAAATTGGGGAATCTTAAAGAATAGAATATTTGTTTTTCAGGTAAATTCAGTTCAAATATAACTTGGCCATTTGTGACATGAAAATATAGCATTAATTGTGGTGAAACTGGACATTTTTGAGCTGAAAAATAGTTTCATATGACCATCAACATGTTGCAACAGAACTGAATCGTGTAAATTTACATAACTTGCATTTACCAACACAAAGTTCCTTTGGGGATTCACTTATATTGATTTCTTATGCATAGAGACATAAATAAGACCTCTAAGCAAATTTTAGCTGTTATAGCTTTTTTTGGATTTGGTTTTTATTTTGATTTTGCTCTTTTTTTTTGCTCTTGTGTGCTTCTCTGCTGTAAATTTGGAATTTCCACTTGTGAGACTGATAAAGGAATATTTTATCTTGTCAACATAGTCGAATTAAATACAATCCAAACTAATAAGAAAAAAAATAAATGAAAGGAGTCGCTTTTCCATCGGACATCTGCGTAAAACTTTACTGATATTTACTAAATGTCGAAAAAACAGAAGTGCGTAAAGTCGGTTTTTCCACTGAATCACAAATGTGATGATTGGTTTATTTATTATCGCGAGATGACATGAGAAGTCATTCCATAAACATGGTGACAAACATAAATATGGTGTTGATTTACAGATATATTCATTATTATATATTACCCTTCTGTCTTGTACTAAATTTAAAAATGACTGGGTTTCCTGGTGTGTCCACACATGCCGCGACATATTTCTGCTTTGCTTGTTGTAATGTATGTCAACATCTGTTTTTTTAAATTCACCTGAAAAAGGTCTTTCCATTGCAGTTTTTGTAATATACTATTTACACTATGCCTGAAAGACCACCTCTTGCCAGCGCAAAAACTTTTAATTGAAAAATGAGAGTTTTGGCGAAATTGCTGTTTTTTCCATTAGGTAAATTTTTATTTTATGCGCAAGTTATATTTGCACAATTTGAGGGTCAATGGAAAAGTGACTAGGGATAGTTTTGATAATAACTGAAAATACCTTTTTGGACTCAGTCAGTTTTAAGATAAGGCTCCGTTCAATCTGCAGGGAAATGCAATGCAAGCAGAGCTCGCATTTCTGACAGAAACAGACTGAACAAACTCATTAAGAAAGCGAGCCTCCATCATTGGGACTGGACTGGAAACAGTTCAGCAAGTGGCTGGGGTGAGAATGCTCAGGAAACTGGACTCTATTTTGAAGAACGCATCTCACCCATTGCACCATCTTGAGGTGTTCAGAGAGAGCACCTTCAGCCACAGACTGATCCCCCCTCGGTCCAAGACTGAACGCAGTAGGAGGTCCTTCCTGCCTGCTGCTATTAGACTTTTAATATCGCTGTGCGATAAATTATTATTGTATGCTGTGCATACTTAGGTGTGTTAGGTGTTTTAGGTTATTGTATTATATACATTACTTGTATTGTACATGTATAGATAGATAGATAGATAGATAGATAGATAGATAGATAGATAGATAGATAGATAGATAGATAGATAGATAGATAGATAGATAGATAGATAGATTTTATTCTGTTTATTATTATTTGTTCCATTGATGGCTGTTTGTGGGATGTTCAGAGTGTTTTTCTTCTTGTACTGCTGCTGTTGTAACAAAGCAATTTCCTGCAAAGGATCAATAAAGTATCTATCTATCTATCTATCTATCTATCTATCTATCTATCTATCTATCTATCTATTCTATCTATCTATCTATCTATCTATCTATCTATCTATCTATCTATCTATCTATCTATCTATCTATCTATCTATCTATCTATCTATCTAAATGTGGCCCAAATCCGATTTTTTTGCCCATGTGTGACCTGTATCCGATCTGTTAAAGACAGTTTGAACAGCACAAATCCGATTTTTTCAAATCCGACCCAGGCCACTTTCACATGTGGTCCTAAATCCAATACGTATCTGATATTTTGCAATGCGACTTCAGCCTGAACAGCCAGATCGCATTTATCCAACCTGTACATCATTGAAATGCGACAAATGTCACAATTCTGCATCAGTGAAGTTGCGAATCACTGTACTACACCGTGGTGTGCGACATTTTGGTTGTTTTGTTTTATTTGTCTGTTCAAGGCGTTTTATGAAAATTTAATAAAAACTCGGTGGAGATCGGAAACAGGTTGCTGACATGCCCTTGAGCAAGGCATTCAACCTCTAACCAACCTTTGGCAACTAAAGACAACTTAGGCAATTATGCTATGAGGCTAATGATATGTAAAAATGAAATGAATTCTACTTTCTGGAGCAAAACACAGGGAAGATCTATCATTAGTGGCTTTTCCATTGGACATCTGCGCAAAATTTACTGAAATTTACTAAATGTCGAAAAAACAGACGCGTGTAATGTTGGTTTTTCCATTAAATCACAAATACAATTATTTGTTTATTTGTTATCGCAAGATGAAGGAGAAGTCATTCCATAAACATGTCAACAAATGTAAATATCGTGTGATTTACAAATATATCCATAATTATTATATATTACCCCTGTATCCTGTACTAAATTAAAAATGATTCGGTTTCCTGTGTGGTTCGCACATACTAATCTTCCTTGCTTGTTGTAACATCCGTCAATACCTTTTTTTTTTTTTTTTTTTTTTTTCACGTGACTCTAGTTGCAGAAAAATATCTTTCCATTGTAGTTTTGCGTGATATACCAAGTGTGCAACGCCTGAAAAATCACCTCTTGCCAGCGCAAAAAGTTTTAATCAAAAATCAAGAGTTTTGGCGAAATTTTCCATTTGGTAAATTTTTATGCGCAAGTTATATTTGCACAATTTGAGGGTCAATGGAAAAGCAACTATTGATACATTATCCAGTCCTATAGTGACCATCATTCTGTAACAATATAACACATCACATAATACATCACATTAGGTTCAGCTAGTCCGTCCTTCTTTAGAGGAGACTGAAAATTGGATTTGAAGTTATATTTTACATACTGATATGTATGGAGGTCTCACTTTACAATAAGCAGAGCAGTTTTCCTTCGCTCTTCACAGCATTTCCATGTTGAATTTCCAGCTCCTCAGTAAAAAATGAGAAATTCCTGTTAAAGGAGCAGCGAGCTGGAGGGGTGTCTGAATATGGGATCTTTAAAAATTAATGTGAATACAGGCCGGTTGGTGCACTTCTTCAGTCATTACACATAATAGGAGCAGGGAAGGAGATCTGAGTCTGTAAATGTTTTCATATCCACCTGTGAATAGATCTTAGACGCTGACATTTTAAAGCCTGGTTAAAAATACGACTTTTTGCATCGAACAGGAGCATAAGGGTCATATTGAGGATAAAAAAAAAAAAAAAGGAAATAAATCACATATTACATGAAATAATGCATAATAGTCTATCGTAAGTTGTATTATTTTGAGAGGAAAAAAAATGGAATTAAGACAAATAACTCTAAATCAAACCATTAATTAAATACACACTGTAGAAGATGCATTTGAGTCAACTGGGAATTTTGACAACTATCATAATATTAAGCTTTTTTTCTCATTTAAAACATTTTTTCCCCATGATTATGGCTTATTCAAAAAAAAAAAAAAAGAAAAAAAAGAAAAAGGGTTTTCTTGTAATATTTTGCCTTTTTTTTTCATAAAATATGACCATACTCTTAACCATAAAGACCCCGTGTTTACTTTTGTGGCAGTTCCCAAATACATTTTTCTCTAGATTTCACCTTTTTTAACTGATTTACCACCATTTACCACCAGGTTAGTTTAGGGTTAGATTAGATTAGATTACTTAAAATTAGATTAGATTAGGTTAGATTATATTACATTACATTAACGGGATTAGATTGAGGTTAGATTAGGTTAGATTACATTACATTAAAATAGATTAGATAAAGTTATATTATATATATTACACTATATTAGATTAGATTAGATACATTACATTAAATTACATTACATTACATTAGGTTATATTTCATTAGATTAGATTAGATTGGCCTAGGTTAGATTAGATTAGTTTAACTTGAATTAGATCAAATTAAATTAGATTAGATTGGTCTGGTTAGGTTAGGTTAGGTTGGGTTAGGTTAGGTTAGGTTAGGTTAGGGTGGGTTAGGTTAGGTTAGGTTAGGTTAGGTTGGGTTAGGTTAGGTTAGGTTAGGTTGGGTTAGGTTAGGTTAGGTTAGGTTGGGTTAGGTTAGGTTAGGTTACATACATTAAGTTACACTGCATTACATTAGATTATATTGGATTAGGGTTAGATTAGATTGGCCTAGATTAGATTAGATTAGATCATATTAGATTAGATTACTTTAGATTATATTACATATCTTAGATTACATTATTTAAAATTTATATTAGATTAGGTTTAGATTACATTACTTTAGATAATATTATATTTGATTACATTACATTACATTACACAGGATTAGATGAGGTGAGATTAGATTAAATTAGATTAGGTTAGATTACATTACATTAAAATAGATTAGATAAAGTTATATTATATTATATCTATATTTATTATATTATATTATATTAGATAACATACATTAAATTACATTACATTAGGTTATATGCATTAGATTAGATTAGATTGAATTGGCCCCTCAGTTAGATTAGATTAGTTTAACCTGAAATTAGATCAAATTAAATTAGATTAGATTAGTTTTAAACTAGAGTAGATAAAGTTATACTAGATTATTAATATATTATTATTATTTATATATGATTATATTATATATTATATTATTATATTACATTAGATTAGGTTAGGTTAGGTTAGGTTAGGTTAGGTTAGGTTACATGACATTACATTAGGTTACATTGCTTTACATTAGATTATATTAGATTGGGTTAGATTAGATTGGCCTAGGTTAGATTAGATTAGTTTAACTTGAATTAGATCCTATTAAATTAGTAGTTACATTAGATCAGATTGGCCTAGATTAGATTAGATAGACTAGATTAGATTAAAACTAGATAGATAAAGTTAGATTAGATACATTAGATTAGGTTAGATTAGACTGCATCACATTAACTATATTAGATAAGGTTGCACTTCATTACAATAAACTCGATTAGATAAGGTTAGGTTAGGTTAGGTTAGGTTAGGTTAGGTTAGGTTAGGTTAGAACTCATTAGATTCACACATCCCATCATCTCCAAACAGCAGAGACGTGACCCTGAGATTCTTCTAACTGTGTAAATTGTGTACTTTTAATAATTTAATAACTCTACATGGATATTACTTTCATTACTACATTTTAATTGTTTTTGTGTTTTTAATTTTCCATTGAATGTTTATTATTTTCAATATAAAACACAGTGAACCAGCCTTTTGTATGAGAAGTACCATATAAATACACTTTCGAGGGTTGTATTGTGCATGGATGAGCTGGTAACTTGAAATAATCATCACATAATAACCTGTTTTATTTGTTCTTTTTGGTCTCAGACAGCGAAAGTGGAGGGTAGGGGAGATGAGGGCAACTGCTGGGAAAAATGACTCAATATAAGAGATCTTGACAAACTTTTTCAGCTGTACGCAGTTGACAGTCAGATAGAAACACCCAGCTGGCCGAAGCTGTTGAGCTGGAATTACTTCAGCAGACGTTACAACAAAGGAATAAATATTAAACAAACAACATACGGAGGAACAACTGTTAGTAGTTTTCACTCTACATGGAAAAGTGCGGGGATGACTTCTCAACAACTGCCAGTTTATGAACTATCCCTTTTTTTCAAAGAGCCAACTATGACCAGCAATTTGCCAGAAACACTGCCAAAGCCTGATGTTTTTGGACAAAAAAAGCTATGTTTCTCCCAGAAAAGTGGCAATTTAGTCTTTGGCCGACATGATGACTTTGATAAAAAGGTTCGCTGGTAAAGGCAAGACACACTCACAATATTATTTGTGAAACAACAACTTAAAAAATAAGACTTAACCCTTTCATGCATGAATTATGAGAACCTTAGTCGAGAATTTTTTCCTCAGTCTTTTTATTCCTCTTAAGGCATAAAAAAAACAATGCAATTGATTTTTTTTTTTTTTTTTTTTTTATTATGAACCTGTTTTTCATGGAGTTACAAACACGTCCACTCAACTGGACACCGAATTTCATTTTTGAAGCAAAGAAATATGTATTTAACCCTTTCATGCA
The DNA here is from genome assembly GCF_902148855.1 of Sphaeramia orbicularis. Taxonomy (NCBI): domain Eukaryota; kingdom Metazoa; phylum Chordata; class Actinopteri; order Kurtiformes; family Apogonidae; genus Sphaeramia; species Sphaeramia orbicularis. Next base: position 15,301,588 of record NC_043964.1, on the reverse strand, counting down.
TAGTGGTCACTCCAGTGGACAGTTCTTCTACAGCTGTTCTCTGTATATTCATGAGTTTTGTTGCTTTATTTGCATATCAGCCGACACAGTGGACACTAATGCATCATCCCATACACTGACATTCATACCATTACTGTAACCTTCCTGTTCTTTTATCTAAATCAGTTGTTAATTGTTATTAGACTGTAATTAACAGGTTTTTTTTTGTTTTGTTTTTTTAACCAAACAGGGTTTTTTTGTTTTTTTTGCATATTATCTGAGTGAGTAACGACTAGTATTATAGTATGTTCAAATGTGAGAAAACATCAGATTAGCATCATTAACCTCCTGAGACCCAGGAAAATGAAAATTTTAGTTTTTTTCCATTAAACAATTGTCTTGATTGGAAACTGCAAAATGCCACAGTTTTTTGTTTTTTTTTTCAGATACATTTTTTAAAATTATTATTTTTTATTTATTTATTTGATTGAATGTCGTTTGCAATGGACAGCATTTTTAAGGTGAAACTGTCACACTTTTGTCCCCTACAGAGGACAAAAATGTATTGCTGGGTCTCAGGAGGATAAAAATGTTTTTATTTCATAGTTTTCACACAGTATGTCAGTAAATGCATGTTTTTTTGCTTCAAAAATTAAACACATGGCGTTCAGCTGAGTGGACATTTTCGTAACTTCATGAAAAAAGGTTCATAAAAAAAAAAAAAAAAAAAAAAAAAAATCACATTGTTTTTTTCATACCTAAAGAGGAATAAAAACACTCAGGAAAAAAGTCTTGATTAAGGTTCTCATACTTCATGCATGAAAGGGTTAAAACCCATCATCAGAAAATAATATACTGTGTGAAAACTGTTCATTCATTCATTCATTCATTATTTTTTTGTTAATTTTAAGCATTTACAGAATACATGCAAATTCAAAATTCCAAAATCTCCATCTACACTCGAAAAGGAGTTAGAAGAAGAAAAACGATGAAACAAAAACATTTTTCATGCAGATAATCTGATGTTTTCTCACATTTTAACATACCCTAATACTAGTTTTTACTAACTTCGTGGAGATAATGTGTAAAAAAAAAAAAAAAATCTGTTTTGATTAACAAAACTGTTAATTACAGTCTAATAACAATTACAATGATTTAAAACATACTAGTGCAGATCAGGTTTATAGAGAACAGCAAAGTTACAGTAATGGTATGAACTGCAGGGGATGGGATGATGGATAAGTGTCCACTGTGTCAGCTGATATAATAATAATAATAATAATAATAATAATAATATAATAATAATAATAATAATAATAGTATGTAGCATTTATAAAGAACTTTTCATTCAGCAGAATCTCAAAGTGCCACAGAGAGAAGATATGGAACTAAAAAACAAAACCTATGAATATACAGGAGAACAGCTGTAGAATAACTGTCCACTGGAGTGACCACTGTGCATGAAAGGGTTAAAATACCTAAAGTGAAGGAACACAGCTGAAAAATCACAAAACAGAAACATTATACAAAAATATGGACATATATTAAAAAAATCATCTTGAGGCGCACTAATAATAGTTCTGAAGATGTGACAGTTTTATTGTGTGGAATATACAGCAAAGTAGGTTGGGAAACAGCATTAATATTCTAATTTTAGCAACATAATTTGACAGTCTAGCAGCAGCATGTCATGTTTTTGTTTTTTTCAAATGAAGTCTATTTCTATGCTGTAGTAAATTCATTGAAAACATATATATGCAGTAACATGGACACATTTGTCTCTGTCATGAAAGCAGAGTCACTTATACGCATATATTATACATATTTAAGTAGGTATTTATAAGCACTTTAACATTAATTTAGGGAGGTAAAACTTTTTAGGTGAAAAATGTCAAATTGCTGTTCGGTAACACGTGGACTTGAAAAAGACATCTTTTTTTAAGCTTTACGCAAACATTCCAAACATGCAGTTCTCAACAGAAATTGATATCAAATAGGACAAAACCTTTTAGATATTATGTTAACTATGCTGAAAAAAAATTTTGGAGTAAAATATTGAAAAGCGTCTGTTTATTGGCATGAGAATGTGATAACGTGTGGACAGGTTACCATAGTAACACATGGGGACGACTCTTTACCGTTGTATACATCACCCAAATTGTATCTAAAGATCATTACTTTCTGAAAGTTTCACTCAAATATTGATTATAAGTAACTTGAAAATTAAAAATTGGCATTTTTGTGGTAACTCATGGACAGGGCCTTTTAAAATGTTCAAACTCATAAATATCAATAATATTCACAAGAAAATGAAAATCTAATACTTGAAACTTGACAATTGTGTATATAATGAACAGAATGAATAAATTTTCACATTTTTAGATATAATTTTTAGCATCAAATTCAAGCTATGGCGATGGTGTAAAAAGTACAATCGATAAAATCAGTTGGAACTTTTTTTTGGTATTTTTTAGTGGTATTTTAAAAAGGATAACAGTCTATAAAATAGAGATCTTTTAGCTAAAAAAATGAGCCCACTTGATACATTATGGGTATGAATTTACTTTTTCATGCTGATGTTGACTTTCATTTGATCGGACCCAGTGGTGTAGTGGTCCCTGAAGAAGTGGGTACTCTCAATTTTTGCCTTTTTTTTTTTTTTGAAAGTAGTCCAGAAAAACGAAGACTACTTTTTTAATTTACCCAGAAGTCTGTCAGTGGTAGTTGCTCACAATTATAAAATTATCAGGAGCAGTTTGTAGGTGTTATTGGTCACACAAACAGCTGCATGAATGTAAATGTATTCACATGAGGCAAACACAGGATAACGTTAGCCTTTCATAACGTTAGCCTTCATAACGTTAGCCTACTCAGTTTTTTTTTAAAGAATATATTTATAGGATTTTCATTTTTCAAAACAACACAAAACAAAACAGCTCAGCACCACAGTCAAAACCAAAATAAAGAGTTACAGTCAGCATAGAGACAGATTCCCATCACATTCATATCTATATAATATAATAAAAGTCCATTTAAGAGCAGATGAAAGCTCGAGACGAATTGAGGACACATTTCCTTCAGTAGAGTCCAAGAAGGGTCTCCAAATGTGGTTGAATATGTTAATCTTAGAATGTGCCAAACATGTAAAAAGTCAAGTGGAATGTGCTCCAGTATTGCTTCCTCCATCCAGAAATAGTAGGGGGGTTATTATTTTTCCTTTTTTTTTAATTTTTTTAAATTTTTTTTAAAGTACTTTAGAAAAACGAAGACTACTCTATTTAATTTACCCAAAAATCTGTCAGTAGTATTTGCTCACTATTATAAAATTATCAGGAGCAGTTTGTAGGTATTATTGGTCACACAAACAGCTGCATGAATGTAAATGTATTCAACATGAGGCAAACACAGGATAACGTTAGCCTTTCATAACGTTAGCCTTTCATAACGTTAGCCTACTCAGTTTTTTTAAAGAATATATTATAGGATTTTCATTTTCAAAACAACACAAAAAAACAGCTCAGCACCACAGTCAAAACCAAAATAAAGAGAGTTACAGTCAGCATAGAGACAGGCATCCATTCATCACATTAATATCTATAATATAAAAAGTCCATTTAAGAGCAGATGAAAGCTCGAGACAGAATTGAGGACACATTTCCTTCAGTAGAGTCCAAGAAGGGTTTCCAAATGTGGTTGAATATGTTAATCTAGAATGTGCCAAACATGTCAAAACGTCAAGTGGAATGTGCTGCAGTATTGCTTCCCATCCAGAAATAGTGGGGGGTTATTATTTTTCCTTTTATTATTTATTTATTTTTTAAAGTAGTTTAGAAAAATGAAGACTACTCTTTAGTTTACCCAAAAATCTGTCAGTAGGTATTGCTCATGATTATAAAATTAGCAGTAGCAAGGATATAATAGTTGGGATTTTTCATTATAGTTAATTTTATTTAGTTTTGACTTTTTTTTCTCCAATTCAGTTAGTTTTAATTTGTTTTTAGAGCAGGTTGCTAGTTTTATTAGTTTTCGTTTTTGTCTAAATGCTTAGTTTTAGTTTAGTTTAGTATTAATTTTAGATTTCTTGTATCTTTTATCTTCTTCTCTGTCGTATTCAAATAAATCCCAAACAGGACTCTGCTGCTTTCTCCAAACTTTAGTCTCCATGTTGCCAGGTAGAGTAGGAACGAGAAGACGACTCTAAACAACAAATGAGGACTGTAAAGTACTGTATGGCGCCGCTAGCTAAATTGCTGGAGCAAAAAATCGCTTTCGTATCCATCCGACATGGACAAAGACGAAAACGAAGGGAATTTTATACATAATTTTATCCGTTTTAGTTAGTTTTGTAAGCACACAATACAGTTTCAGTTAGTTATGTTGTTTTTTTCTGAATTAACAGTTTTTATTTTTTCAGTTAACAAAAATGTTTTTCAATTCTAGTTTTCGTTTTTGTAGTTTTCGGTAACGATAATAACCTGATCAGTAGCAGTTTGTACGTTTTACTGGTCACACAAGCAGCTGCATGAATGTAAATGTACTCAACATGAGGCAAACATAGGATAACATTAGCCTTCATAACGTTAGCATACTCACACAGTTAACTAGCTCTTCTCCTCTAAATGTGCAGTCATATTGTCAGTAGTTAACAGTGACTCATTCTGAAACCACCTTAAACTTCGTCAGAATTATGTATTCCATGAAAGTAGGTTCTCTCAATATGTGTACCATTTGAAACAATTTATTAGCTTTTCTCGTTCTCATTTCCAATAATCGCTATTTTTCAACAAGACGTGCAGTGACCTGTCAATCACGCTGGGGTGGCATGGCACCTGACGTGTCACAATCAGGTTCCAGAGTGGCGGGTTGCTAGTTAGCAATATTTTCCTCGGCATGACCCGCCCTACTCTGCCTTGATTGGCATCATCCCTCATGCTGAAGTTAACCAATTTAATCAGTGAAGGCAGCGAGCGCTAGCCAATTA